>NC_092567.1:167500-284113 GCF_037975245.1 Apostichopus japonicus
GTCAACCTCAGACCAAGGCAACATACCGCAGTACCCTCCCTTCTCACAGTCATGTAGCTCGCGAAGCGGACGTGTATATCCGCTGGTATGGCGTGAGCACTGACACATTCAATGTAAATATCGACACCTGTTGTGATGGCGCGGGTTACGACTTCGATACCCGACGTTCAAGGATAAACTTTTTCATTTTTTCGCAGCTCATTTGAAGAAAATACGAATTACTGTGCTTACTGTCCTTATGAAAAACCAACTCAGATGATGGGAGTTGAATATAACAAAACATATATATATATATTTTTTTACCAACCCAAATCTCAGATGGGGGAGCACTCGGGGGGCACTAGGTTTTCCAGGGGGGGGGCACGTGCCCCCCGGGCCCCTCTTGGCGACGCCACTGCCTACAATAATAACGACATACACTTGGTCGCCACCCCCTTCCAGTTTTTTTATATATATATATATTTTTTTTTTAATTTATGTAATATTTTAATCATTACTATTATGATAAACCAACGCATACAAAACAAATTATATTGTGATCGTTGCATATTAACATTAAAATATCCCCCTTTTTGTTTATAAAGTGAGAATTCATAACAATTTAAAATACCACATATACCGGGACACTTACTGATTATAATGATAGGCTGCTCATAACAAGGTTCCGTCGAGTTGCGTGAGAGAGGCTTCATTAAAAGTCGTCAGTGTAGCTCCTGATTTGAGAGTGCTGAAAATTTACTGGTGATTAAAAGAAGGTAGGTTCAGGCTGGATGCTCTGACCCTGTAAATTATCCATAGAAAAATATGTTCCTACTTCCATGCCGTTAAAAAATGCAATAGATGTCTAGTAGTAATGATGGCGGCAGTAAAATATCTATATAAAAAAGTTGACTTTTATATTTGAATTTGTAGCGTATCGGAAGGGCATGACCTATCACCAAATCAATAAGACAATATATTTGGTGGATCTGAAATAACATACTGTAATTTCGCTTTAGAAACGAATTTGAAATTTCATCTTTTGAGCATGTTGTGAATTAAAGTTAATGAATTAGGCTAATAAATCAACTTTCAATGAACATTAACGAGTAGGCGTACATTTGTACATCAAGTGATCATGAAAAGTCATATTGCCTTGAGAGAATGTCATTTCAGGCAAATTTCTAACATTTCAAGAATCTTCTTGAACCTGCAGTACAGATAGACACAACGAAGAGTATAGTTACATATACTTAAATAGTCTTCGTTTTTTGTTACGCAGGTTCCAAAAGATTAGATTATCTCGCTATAGTTGTCTCATATGTTATTTAAATTGGGAGTCGCGACCCTTCCTAGGGTTGCGAAGATATTTAATTCAGAAATGGAGAAGTAAATTGCTGAAATTAGTGAGTGAAAATGTCTTCACCATACATAACTGAATATATATATATATATATATATATATATATATATATATTTTTATATGACTCGTGTCACTATAGGCTATACAGGGTCAACTGGGAACCATACTCGATCATTAATAATTAAGTTAATGAAGAAAACAAACATCATATTTCACCAATTTGCGATACGAACGGATGGTGAAATTATATTCAAAGTTCGGCAAACGAAGGAAAAAAAGTATTTTGTTAAATTTGTGGGACTCAAACATTTTAATTGAATGGTTAGTAATTCGGAGCTACAATGTTTTCTTTATTATTACTATTATTTTACATTTGATTTGCCTTGCGCATATTCTTTGTCATGTTATTATCGATCAGACAAACAAGAAACCATCTGAAATCTGATGTAACTCTGTAAAAATATTACATGATAGATATAGCTAGAACGTCCCAGTATACAAAAAGTAGACATGGATACGAATATTGTGCATAATGTATTTTACCCTCCCACAAAGTCTGTGTTACTGTTACAATGAATCAGTCCCATACACAATCCAATGTTTTTTATTTATTATGCAAACAAAATTTTGATAATGCAAATAAGAATACAAGTCTGAAACAATAGAGAAAAGAACAATTTGTCTCTGGCGATTGGATTTCCTTGAATATAGGATTGAATGATTCGGAATAGAAGACTGTTAAATTGGCCATTTTGTGGAATTACTTCACTCTAATTTTTAAATGCTGGTGGGTTTAGCGCGTGTTTGTCGGGGGAGGGGGAGGGGGGGGGGTGGATTGGTGGTGATTCGATAATATTTGGCTATAACCTTGTCCATCTCATGTCCTGTATGCACCCACAGTTATGGCAAGTTTATCATTGCTTTGCGCCATTGATACGAAGAATAAACTAATTGATATAATCATTTAAGTAGTGCATAAGGTGTTATTAAGTGAAGCAAGGTATTAAAACATGTATTAGAATAATAGAATGTGAGTTCTCTCATAAATGAGCATATAGAAACTTATTTTACCTAACATATTATTGCAAAATAGATGCAAGGTCACGTTGTAGCGAGTCTTACATGCAGTTCCGCAGAAGTGATGGCGGTAGTTACTTTTCTTGGACTTGCACTCTGTGTGCAGTTGCTATGCAACTTGTCACGATGTAAACATTGTACTTCCGCAAATTGTACTCGTTGGTTGTATACAAAGGCTTGTTTCCACTAATGCTTAGCGACACTACTTGTGGCAGGCAATTTGTTAGCGTGACTAGTCAACTGCATTGAGACAACTGTCAAATCCCGAAGAGATAAGAAGACCGAGGAGCTTGGTCCAGACTATTTTCCGTAATTTAGATAAATTAAGACATAATCATGACTCGAGATCAACGGTTCGATCTAAAGCACACCAGTTCTGGCAAAGGACTTGATTACAGGCCAGGATATTATTTTCCTGCTTCAGATTTTAAGGTTTGTACAAAAGCCGAGGTTGTTAAATGATTCTACCAGCCCATAGCCTAGTTGAAAACATTTTAGGCTAGGCCTAAGTTAGGTTATGTAACTTCTAGGAACAAACCGTTAAAAAATAACTGTTTTCGTTAACTTTATTATTTAGGGACCTAATTTGCATGGGAAATTTCATACAAGGTTAATTTTACCCATAAAGTTTGTGTCTCATGGCTATCCTGACATTACTGTAGAGTTACAAGTTATAGTTTACCAAGTTTGGCAAGGGTACTAAGTCTGTACATATTTTCTCACAATTCCAGTCTTTAACTCAGACTGTAGTCCATTTCTTGGCAAGGGTACTAAGTCTGTACATATTTTCTCACAATTCCAGTCTTTAACTCAGACTGTAGTCCATTTCATAGTGTAGCTTCAGGATGTTTACTTTGTTGATTTATTTACCTGTTCCCCTGTAGGCCTAGGCATATTATTTCAATGTTCTCTATCAGGATCTAGTGCCTAAGTGCCATTCCACCATAGGTACATACCGTCATACCTTTCCGCCATAGGTTTCTATCCTTTCCACCATGTCCGAAAGACTCAAAACTTATCGCGGAAAGGTACATTTTAGGAATGGATGTTACCCTGATGTACAGGAATGTATTAGTGAAACTTTCTTTGAATCGCGTGGAAGGATACGCAGGTACAGTGTCTTCAAATGTGACAGTTGGCTGGATAGACTGAATTGTAGTTAAGACAAGATTGGGGAATTGATACACTGTCTTTAATAAACAGGTTAATTGAATAATTCTAATTGTAAGTGTGTAAGAGTCGATACACTGTCTTCAAATATGTAATAGTTGGTTGAATAAATCAAATTTAAGGCTACGGCTGATTGTGTAGTTAAAATTCTGAATCTAATTTGATTTTGTGGATTTTGCGGGCCTTGGTTAGAATTACGCAAAGCAATATACAGTGCATATACAATGCACCCACAATAATGTGCTCTTTCCGCCATAAAAAAAAGTGTTTCACGGCCATGGCAGTAACATGGCAGATTGGCAGTTTGTCTATAACGCAAAGAGCACATATATTCTATATAGCGAAAGTACAGATGGCAGAATGACACGGCCCCCATTACTTGTATAACGATCAACTTGAGTCTAACTATTATTGGACCTTGATTTAACTGGTTGTGATGGTTGTAGTTAAACAGTTCTATTTATATCTTTCTGATATTTTTTTTCTGGAAATCAGCCACTTTCCTTTAATTTCTGAGGCTCAATATTTGTAAGTTTCACATTATGCTTTCAGTTATTTCTTGAAAAAGATTTAACACCATTTCAATTCTTTATACTATTTGTAGACAACAATTGACAATCCTTTACCCCCTGATCTGGCAAAGCAAGATGAAATCATCAAACCTTTCACCACAACCACTGGAGAAACACATAACTTGAAACATCATGGAGGAGTACTTAGCAACGATCAGCACATGAAAGCACCAGGACGTTGGAATGTTCACTATAACAAAGATTTAAGAGAAAAGGTTTGTAGTTTGCCATTAATCTTAAAGCTATCAAAGAATCTGTAAAATGAGACAAAATTATAACTGTTTGTATTGTTTTTCTTACCCTATTGCTGAGGTTGTGACAAGTCAGTGTAGGCTTACTAGGCCTAGCTAAAATGTTAATTGTGAACAGAAAGATACATACCAAATGAAGCAAAAGTGATGGTCATATGAATTGGAGCAACTTGTCATGTGAGAAAATGGAAACACTATAGTAAACAGTTGTAACTGTACAAGTGGTTAACTTTGTACATTTCCATGTTTAATTGATATTTCCAGCTTCAAGACCGTCCATGGAGAAAACCATTAACAATGGGATGCCAGGAAACAGAGGTGCAAGCACAATATAAAGGAGCCCAGACCCAGCCTGGTGTAGATTTTGGTAGAAAACTGGCTAGCAACCCCCAATCAACTAACTTACAGACCCACCACAAGAGTATGCCATCTCCAGTGAAGGTTAGTATCATGTACCTCCCTTAACTATCATAATGGCATGATCATAGCAATATCAGACATTTTACACCAAATATTTAGGAAGATGGCTGGTTAGTTTGAAGCAAGTTTCCTGATTAGAATGTTGTCTTCCACAATTCTGTGAATATGGCCTCCACTGACATAATGTGATAATTAATGTGCACTATTGTTCCTCATCTATAGGAAAACCTTCCTAAGTACAAACCGACATTAGTACGAGATGATGGAGTGATGCAGATACTGGATCCCTATGTCCCAACATCTCACAGGACCCACAAGAGATTCAGCAGACATGAACTGGATGGAGTGCCAAAGAAGGATGCTGCCACCTATTGGAGGTGTGAGGACTATCCTCAGGCATGGGGTCATGGAACAAAGCATAAGTAAGTACATCATTCAGCCACTAATTTATCCCACATCGCAAAATCTTATGCAAAATGGGTATACAGAGTGTGTATACAGAGTGCAAAGAAGTAAAGCAGTCTCTGTTGTATGAGACAAAATACAGAGCCTTGAAAACTGCTACACAAAGTTTGAACACTTAATTATTCGCTGGCATTGACCCTCCAGGACAAAGTAAGGTGTTGTTAAACACTTAATATCATCACGATTGACAGACTATTATCAAGTTTGAATCATATGGCTCAGGCAAGTCAATGGTTTACTTATAAACTTCAGGTTGAGACCTAAGTTATGTAGATTTATAGCGGTTTCAGTAGACATTAGACAACACAAATTAACTCATTGTCTCAAAGAACAATATTCTGTAATCATTCATGCATAGTTGATTTTCATGTGTAAGACGAACACTGTGTTAATACATGTAAATCAAACTGTAGTCAATAATGTAATCATTATGGTCCTATTCAGCAAATCGGTGTCTCTACTAATCATGCCAGCAAACTTAGTAGTTTTAACAACTTTTAAAAACTGTGCTAGGTGTGCCAGCAGCCATCAGTGTATCCTTGATTAAGTTTTGTCTCTCTTCTTTTTCATGTTTAGTCTCCTACCAAAAGGATCTGTACCCAGAGAGCAGCGACGAGGACCAATGAGAGACAAGATGGTGTTCAAAACTCCAATCATTGAACCTGTCCGCTGGCCAGAGAAGTTTCAGCGGTGTCCTCATGATGGTATTAAATCCATCCAAACCACATCATATCAAACTCCGTCAGATCCAAAGATGCGTGAAATATTTTCTTGTCCTGTTGATACTCCTTGGGTAATTCCTGAAGCAGGACCCCAACAAACATTCTCAGTACCCAATATGTACAAGACAGAATATGGAACATATGCAAGTGGCAAACCTGTGATAACTTTATGATGAAATGATATGACTGCCAACTAGATCATGAAAGTGGAAAATTGAGTGTAAAGACCTGTGCTGCCAGTTACATAATCTATCCTTTTGCAAGATTTGGTTGTTCATATGTAATCTCCTAATGAGTAGTCAACAAAAATCTACCAGCACAATCATGAGTTATGTCAAATGTTTGTTTCAAAGCTAGTGATCATGTTTTGATTGATCTTGTTTTATCATTAACCTAAACGGTCATTGGATTTTGCATCCAGATTGATTGTTTTGCTAATCTTCTTAACAATTCTTTCAAATCCTGCACATTGCTGTCAGATATTGATTGGGACAGTGTGAACTAGTAGAACTGCTTGTACGGCCCACTTGGGAAAAATAATGATCATCTTGAAAAGCTTATTCTTAATGATAGCAACTGTCAATACACAATGTATGATGTGAATACATTATTTGAATGTTCCAATGTCATGGTAAGAAACAGCCACAAGGGTGTTCTTTAAAGATATTATGTGGAATTCTCCTGCTTTAGTCATTTCAGACAAAATTCTTTCAGTGATGAAATTTATTTCCCAACATGATGTTAGATGTTTCAGTGTATGAAATATTTGAATGACATGTAACTCTATGTCATAGCTGAAAGATCCTTACTGATACATATACAGGTAGATCCCAAAAGGAATATGAAAATGTATTCAAGGTACATGAGCAGTTGATAAACTAATATGCAATTGCTAAGATAGCCATTTGTGCTGTTCATGCTGAAGTTCATTTATCTGATATGTAATCCTAGCCTGAGATGCATTTTCTTAACAAGTAAATTATGCCTAAATTTACTATCTATACAATAGGATTTTATTATATAACCATTTTTTAAACAAACCTTTCACTAGAAGTGAGCCATTTTATGATCATAAGGGTGGCCAGATTATGATCTGATTATGTTTCATCTAGACTACTATGGATCAGGACAGCATTCTGCGGGAATTATATCTCAAATGTGTTACTTTGTAAAATAATTGTACATAGAAATCTATTTTTAATAAACTGTGATGAAAACCTTAAGTATCTATGTCAAATCTTATCATTTTGAAATTATTATGCCTCTGACTTGAGGGGTTTCTCCATTTGACAGTTTAATATAGCAAGTTCTATCAACTTTTATGCAGCAAAACTTAACATTTCTGTGGAATCCAGACCTTGTGCAAAATTTGAGACATTGACCAGGGCATTGCCAATGCCTTGGCATTGACATCTGTTATCAGCTCACAGTGTGTGGAGTGCCTTATTAAACATTTACTAATAATATAAGGGATTTGGAATGGATTTCGAGCAGATCCCAGTTTGGATTGTCTATCTTACCCTGACTATTTCCAACTTAAACCTAGGCAGTATCATCACTTTCCATTGAATTGATAGATGCACTCTTTTGTTAGTTGCACATACAAAATTTTCTGGGTAGAACTCAAAATAAATGTACCTAGTTGTGTCTGGAAGTGCTTACAGATGCCCCAAGGCATTTGTCTCATCTAAGCCTGTTGGATAACATGGCACTGGTCTATTTCTAGGACCAGATTCATTTCTAAGAGGGGGCACTTGCGAAGTTGTTGAAAATTGTTGCAGCGCTGTTAACTTCCGTTGATTGTTTGCTTCAAAGCATACATCAGTATGTAGTTGGATCGATCTACTGTAAGTTACAGGGCTTGGTAAGCTGGATCATTTCGGTCAACCAACACAGTGGTATAGAATTGATCTAATTATGTCCTCAGATTGGATGATATTTCTGTATGGTAGTTAGGTCTATTATTGACATGGGACTCACAATTGGGATTATGAAAGATGAGTTTTATCCATTTCTTCTTTGTACCAAGATTATCTTCATCTTTTGACAAAGTCTATATAAGAGGGACATGCCTTCTGCCCTTCTCATGCCTTCTGCCCTTCCTATGCCTTCTGCCCTTCTCATGCCTTCTGCCCTTCTCATGCCTTCTGCCCTTCTCATGCCTCCTGCCCTTCTCATGCCTTCTGCCCTTCTCATGCCTTCTGCCCTTCTCATGCCTCCTGCCCATCTCACGCCTTCTGCCCTTCTCATGCCTTCTGCCCTTCTCATGCCTCCTGCCCATCTCATGCCTTCTGCCCTTCTCATGCCTTTCTGCCCTTCTCAAGAAGCATAAGTTTTCGAGGGACATGCCTTCTGCCCTTGTCAAGAAGGATAAGTTGTCAACTTTATTAAAAAAGACCAAATAGTGCTTGGGCAGTGTTACATATCACATGTAAAGTGAAATAAGTAAACCATGCATCCTTATAATTCAAGAAGAATTTGAAATGATTCCAAAATAATAAAGGAGAGAAATCATTCAATTACTCTTATTTATTACAGTAACAAAAGTTATTGGACATACCCTACCAACAGATCCTCTCAATAATCACATATTTACAATTCATCCATTCCTTACTCTTTACTGTAGGGTTGTAACAGGTAGAGTGACTGATCTTCCCTAATAGAGACAATATACAGTACCTTGTTGAGCAGCAGGCTTTAAACTTACAGAGCTGCAGTATTTAAAAAATAAAGACTACTTTTCCTAGGATATTAATACTCAACAGTCATGGACTTTGATCCAACAATGGATGTGTTCCTTCAACATCAACCTGCATTTGGAGTTGAAACGTTGTCAGCTTTCATATTCAAGCATTTTTAACTTTCAAAATATGAAACCCAAAGACATCTGGAAATATAGCAGCAGAGATTATTACTACGGCAACCCAGAGACCATTGCATCTATTATTATACTCGACAACTTACTAACAAGCTTCTTTTTTGGCAGGGCCTTTTTTACTATACTGTAACAGGACTAAAGTCAAGGCATGTTTTTGATGACTCCATAAAATGGAGTGACTATAGTTACAACACTAACATTGAACCAGTACACATTATTTATTGAAGAACAAACACAAAAATATACCACCACAATCTACAAGTTCTGATTGTGCTTAGGTAATTGCAGAGGTAACTTTAAAACAAAATGATTCAATTTGGGGACTCCTCACAAACCACATCATTTGCCATCACTCCTTGCAGAGAAAAGAAAATGTATAGAAATCATACTCACACATTATGCTGTGATATTTGCAATCTGTGAATGCATTTAAAAGGAATATTTGGTAGCTGAAGTTGAATTCTTACTAGCAAACTTGCTCATAGCACTTTGTATGGCAAAGATATGAACATTTCACATCCTCATAGCCCTTTGTATAGCAAAGATATGAACATTTCACATCCTCATAGCCCTTTGTATGGCAAAGATATGAATTTTTCATATGTTGTAAATGCATCTGGCAACAACATAATGTCAACAGCGCAATTCAGCTGAAAATGCCTTCGTTTTTGTCAGTTTTTCAGATCTTTAAGCTACATGGACAGATGCAGCTATGTCTACACGTTGTTGCCTTAACTGCTGTTTGTGTATCTACAGTCCAAGTTAGGAAGTGAGGTTAGGAAGTGAGACCACAGTTTCATTTGATTTCAATCAAGATAAAGGAATTAAACAAGCACATCAGATACTCAGATGATTGCTGGAGATAACTGTGTTCTAATGAAATATCTAGCAATCTTGACTCCTGATGTAATGGAATACCTACAAAATAAGCAGAATATATGCAAGGTAAATATGAATAGTGTCAAACCCTTAATTTGAAAACCTGAACTGCTGAAAATTTAAGATGCAGGGAAAGTGAAAAATGTCTCTTGTGGTGCACTCTGTAAAAAACCACCTCAAGGGAGACTTGACCCAAATATTGTAATTGCTCAGGATACAATATGAACTTAATAGAGATTTAATTAAACTGTGATTAAGTTAATTCATGCCAGAATACAAATTTTGAGCAAAGCTTGGTAATAAATGTCAAATTTTGTGTAATGAATACATCTATTTTTTGAGCAAAGCAAATCTAATATTCTGTCACTTTTCTAGAAAATACTGCCTGGTACCTTAAATCCCAAACAAATAATTGTAGAAGGGTCACAAAACTTATGCCAGTGTACATCAAAAGTTTTCAGTTTTATAATGTCACCCTTAGGAATGAATTTCATAAAAGTTTGTTAGTTTTCATGAAAACAATTTTCAAAAGGGGATCAACAAGAAAGGTGAAAGTTCATGAAGCTGATTCCTGGTGTCCATTTTTGTTCGGTCCATCGTTGTATTCTGCCTGTTCATTTGGCACAATGGGACTAGCTTCTCGCTGGGACCTCTCTGGACTTTCACCCCTTGCCCCTCCCTCGTTGTTATCACGCCCCTTTGATGGAGATCTGCTCCTGTCTCGACTCCTAGAGCGGCTGTTTCTCTCCCGGCTTCTGGATTTAGATCGACTTCTGTTCTCTCGTACAGGTGACCTGCTCCTTTGAAGCAAACATAACATTATACGTTACAATTACAAAAGATGAACACACCACGGCACGATTAATCTAATATCGCAATAATGGCATAGGGAATATAACCAGAATGAAAACATTTCATGGTTCCTTGCTGCTGCTCATTGATTAATCTAGTATGGCAGGGAATATAACCAGAATGAAAACATTTCATGGTTCCTTGCTGCTGCTCACTGATTAATCTAGTATGGCAGGGAATATAACCAGAATGAAAACATTTCATGGTTCCTTGATGCTGCTGCTCATTGATTAATCTAGTATGGCATAGGGAATATAACCAGAATGAAAACATTTCATGGTTCCTTGCTGCTGCTCAATGATTAATCTAGTATGGCAGGGAATATAACCAGAATGAAAACATGGTTCCTTGCTGCTGCTGCTCATTGATTAATCTAGTATGGCATAGGGAATATAACCAGAATGAAAACATTTCATGGTTCCTTGCTGCTGCTCATTGATTAATCTAGTATGGCATAGGATATATGACAAGAATGAAAACATTTCATGGTTCCTTGCTGCTGCTCAATGATTAATCTAGTATGGCATAGGATATATAACCAGAATGAAAACATTTCATGGTTCCTTGCTGTTGCTCATTGATTAATCTAGTATGACAGGGAATATAACCAGAATGAAAACATTTCATGGTTCCTTGCTGCTGCTCAATGATTAATCTAGTATGGCATAGGGAATATAACCAGAATGAAAACATGGTTCCTTGCTGCTGCTCATTGATTAATCTAGTATGGCATAGGGAATATAACCAGAATGAAAACATGGTTCCTTGCTGCTGCTCAATGATTAATCTAGTATGGCAGGGAATATAACCAGAATGAAAACATGGTTCCTTGCTGCTGCTGCTCATTGATTAATCTAGTATGGCATAGGGAATATAACCAGAATGAAAACATTTCATGGTTCCTTGCTGCTGCTCATTGATTAATCTAGTATGGCATAGGATATATAACCAGAATGAAAACATTTCATGGTTCCTTGCTGCTGCTCAATGATTAATCTAGTATGGCATAGGATATATAACCAGAATGAAAACATGGTTCCTTACTGCTGCTCATTGATTAATCTAGTATGGCATAGGATATATAACCAGAATGAAAACATTTCATGGTTCCTTGCTGCTGCTCATTGATTAATCTAGTATGGCAGGGAATATAACCAGAATGGAAACATTTCATGGTTCCTTGCTGCTGCTCAATGATTAATCTAGTATGGCATAGGGAATATAACCAGAATGAAAACATTTCATGGTTCCTTGCTGCTGCTGCTCATTGATTAATCTAGTATGGCATAGGGATATATAACCAGAATGAAAACATTTCATGGTTCCTTGCTGCTGCTCATTGATTAATCTAGTATGGCATAGGGAATATAACCAGAATGAAAACATTTCATGGTTCCTTGCTGCTGCTCATTGATTAATCTAGTATGGGCATAGGGAATATAACCAGAATGAAAACATTTCATGGTTCCTTGCTGCTGCTCAATGATTAATCTAGTATGGCATAGGATATATAACCAGAATGAAAACATGGTTCCTTGCTGCTGCTCATTGATTAATCTAGTATGGCATAGGGAATATAACCAGAATGAAAACATGGTTCCTTGCTGCTGCTGCTCATTGATTAATCTAGTATGGCAGGGAATATAACCAGAATGAAAACATTTCATGGTTCCTTGCTGCTGCTGCTGATTGATTAATCTAGTATGGCATAGGATATATAACCAGAATGAAAACATTTCATGGTTCCTTGCTGCTGCTCATTGATTAATCTAGTATGGCAGGGAATATAACCAGAATGAAAACATTTCATGGTTCCTTGCTGCTGCTGCTCATTGATTAATCTAGTATGGCAGGGAATATAACCAGAATGAAAACATTTCATGGTTCCTTGCTGCTGCTCAATGATTAATCTAGTATGGCATAGGGAATATAACCAGAATGAAAACATTTCATGGTTCCTTGCTGCTGCTCATTGATTAATCTAGTATGGCATAGGATATATAACCAGAATGAAAACATTTCATGGTTCCTTGCTGCTGCTCATTGATTAATCTAGTATGGCATAGGGAATATAACCAGAATGAAAACATTTCATGGTTCCTTGCTGCTGCTCAATGATTAATCTAGTATGGCAGGGAATATAACCAGAATGAAAACATTTCATGGTTCCTTGCTGCTGCTCATTGATTAATCTAGTATGGCATAGGGAATATAACCAGAATGAAAACATGGTTCCTTGCTGCTGCTCAATGATTAATCTAGTATGGCAGGGAATATGACCAGAATGAAAACATTTCATGGTTCCTTGCTGCTGCTCATTGATTAATCTAGTATGGCATAGGGAATATAACCAGAATGAAAACATTTCATGGTTCCTTGCTGCTGCTCATTGATTAATCTAGTATGGCATAGGGAATATAACCAGAATGAAAACATGGTTCCTTGCTGCTGCTCATTGATTAATCTAGTATGGCAGGGAATATAACCAGAATGAAAACATGGTTCCTTGCTGCTGCTCATTGATTAATCTAGTATGGCAGGGAATATAACCAGAATGAAAACATTTCATGGTTCCTTGCTGCTGCTCATTGATTAATCTAGTATGGCATAGGATATATAACCAGAATGAAAACATTTCATGGTTCCTTGCTGCTGCTGCTCATTGATTAAGCTAGTATGGCAGGGAATATAACCAGAATGAAAACATTTCATGGTTCCTTGCTGCTGCTCAATGATTAATCTAGTATGGCATAGGGAATATAACCAGAATGAAAACATTTCATGGTTCCTTGCTGCTGCTCATTGATTAATCTAGTATGGCATAGGATATATAACCAGAATGAAAACATTTCATGGTTCCTTGCTGCTGCTCATTGATTAATCTAGTATGGCATAGGGAATATAACCAGAATGAAAACATTTCATGGTTCCTTGCTGCTGCTCAATGATTAATCTAGTATGGCAGGGAATATAACCAGAATGAAAACATTTCATGGTTCCTTGCTGCTGCTCATTGATTAATCTAGTATGGCATAGGGAATATAACCAGAATGAAAACATGGTTCCTTGCTGCTGCTCAATGATTAATCTAGTATGGCAGGGAATATAACCAGAATGAAAACATTTCATGGTTCCTTGCTGCTGCTCATTGATTAATCTAGTATGGCATAGGGAATATAACCAGAATGAAAACATTTCATGGTTCCTTGCTGCTGCTCATTGATTAATCTAGTATGGCATAGGGAATATAACCAGAATGAAAACATGGTTCCTTGCTGCTGCTCATTGATTAATCTAGTATGGCATAGGGAATATAACCAGAATGAAAACATGGTTCCTTGCTGCTGCTCATTGATTAATCTAGTATGGCAGGAAATATAACCAGAATGAAAACATTTTATGGTTCCTTGCTGCTGCTCATTGATTAATCTAGTATGGCATAGGATATATAACCAGAATGAAAACATTTCATGGTTCCTTGCTGCTGCTGCTCATTGATTAATCTAGTATGGCAGGGAATATAACCAGAATGAAAACATGGTTCCTTGCTGCTGCTCATTGATTAATCTAGTATGGCAGGGAATATAACCAGAATGAAAACATTTCATGGTTCCTTGCTGCTGCTCATTGATTAATCTAGTATGGCAGGGAATATAACCAGAATGAAAACATTTCATGGTTCCTTGCTGCTGCTCATTGATTAATCTAGTATGGCATAGGGAATATAACCAGAATGAAAACATTTCATGGTTCCTTGCTGCTGCTGCTCATTGATTAATCTAGTATGGCATAGGGAATTTAACCAGAATGAAAACATGGTTCCTTGCTGCTGCTCATTGATTAATCTAGTATGGCATAGGGAATATAACCAGAATGAAAACATGGTTCCTTGCTGCTGCTCATTGATTAATCTAGTATGGCAGGGAATATAACCAGAATGAAAACATTTTATGGTTCCTTGCTGCTGCTCATTGATTAATCTAGTATGGCATAGGATATATAACCAGAATGAAAACATTTCATGGTTCCTTGCTGCTGCTGCTCATTGATTAATCTAGTATGGCAGGGAATATAACCAGAATGAAAACATGGTTCCTTGCTGCTGCTCATTGATTAATCTAGTATGGCAGGGAATATAACCAGAATGAAAACATTTCATGGTTCCTTGCTGCTGCTCATTGATTAATCTAGTATGGCAGGGAATATAACCAGAATGAAAACATTTCATGGTTCCTTGCTGCTGCTCATTGATTAATCTAGTATGGCATAGGGATTATAACCAGAATGAAAACATTTCATGGTTCCTTGCTGCTGCTGCTCATTGATTAATCTAGTATGGCATAGGGAATTTAACCAGAATGAAAACATGGTTCCTTGCTGCTGCTCATTGATTAATCTAGTATGGCATAGGGAATATAACCAGAATGAAAACATGGTTCCTTGCTGCTGCTCATTGATTAATCTAGTATGGCAGGGAATATAACCAGAATGAAAACATTTCATGGTTCCTTGCTGCTGCTGATTGATTAATCTAGTATGGCATAGGATATATAACCAGAATGAAAACATTTCATGGTTTCCTTGCTGCTGCTCATTGATTAATCTAGTATGGCATAGGGAATATAACCAGAATGAAAACATTTCATGGTTCCTTGCTGCTGCTCATTGATTAATCTAGTATGGCAGGGAATATAACCAGAATGAAAACATTTCATGGTTCCTTGCTGCTGCTGCTCATTGATTAATCTAGTATGGCAGGGAATATAACCAGAATGAAAACATTTCATGGTTCCTTGCTGCTGCTCAATGATTAATCTAGTATGGCATAGGGAATATAACCAGAATGAAAACATTTCATGGTTCCTTGCTGCTGCTCATTGATTAATCTAGTATGGCATAGGATATATAACCAGAATGAAAACATTTCATGGTTCCTTGCTGCTGCTCAATGATTAATCTAGTATGGCATAGGATATATAACCAGAATGAAAACATTTCATTGCTGCTGCTCATTGATTAATCTAGTATGGAAGGGAATATAACCAGAATGAAAACATTTCATGGTTCCTTGCTGCTGCTGCTCATTGATTAATCTAGTATGGCAGGGAATATAACCAGAATGAAAACATGGTTCCTTGCTGCTGCTCATTGATTAATCTAGTATGGCAGGGAATATAACCAGAATGAAAACATTTCATGGTTCCTTGCTGCTGCTCATTGATTAATCTAGTATGGCAGGGAATATAACCAGAATGAAAACATTTCATGGTTCCTTGCTGCTGCTCATTGATTAATCTAGTATGGCATAGGGAATATAACCAGAATGAAAACATTTCATGGTTCCTTGCTGCTGCTGCTCATTGATTAATCTAGTATGGCATAGGGAATTTAACCAGAATGAAAACATGGTTCCTTGCTGCTGCTCATTGATTAATCTAGTATGGCATAGGGAATATAACCAGAATGAAAACATGGTTCCTTGCTGCTGCTCATTGATTAATCTAGTATGGCAGGGAATATAACCAGAATGAAAACATTTCATGGTTCCTTGCTGCTGCTGATTGATTAATCTAGTATGGCATAGGATATATAACCAGAATGAAAACATTTCATGGTTTCCTTGCTGCTGCTCATTGATTAATCTAGTATGGCATAGGGAATATAACCAGAATGAAAACATTTCATGGTTCCTTGCTGCTGCTCATTGATTAATCTAGTATGGCAGGGAATATAACCAGAATGAAAACATTTCATGGTTCCTTGCTGCTGCTGCTCATTGATTAATCTAGTATGGCAGGGAATATAACCAGAATGAAAACATTTCATGGTTCCTTGCTGCTGCTCAATGATTAATCTAGTATGGCATAGGGAATATAACCAGAATGAAAACATTTCATGGTTCCTTGCTGCTGCTCATTGATTAATCTAGTATGGCATAGGATATATAACCAGAATGAAAACATTTCATAGTTCCTTGCTGCTGCTCAATGATTAATCTAGTATGGCATAGGATATATAACCAGAATGAAAACATTTCATTGCTGCTGCTCATTGATTAATCTAGTATGGAAGGGAATATAACCAGAATGAAAACATTTCATGGTTCCTTGCTGCTGCTGCTCATTGATTAATCTAGTATGGCAGGGAATATAACCAGAATGAAAACATTTCATGGTTCCTTGCTGCTGCTCAATGATTAATCTAGTATGGCATAGGATATATAACCAGAATGAAAACATGGTTCCTTGCTGCTGCTCATTGATTAATCTAGTATGGCATAGGGAATATAACCAGAATGAAAACATTTCATGGTTCCTTGCTGCTGCTCATTGATTAATCTAGTATGGCATAGGATATATAACCAGAATGAAAACATTTCATGGTTCCTTGCTGCTGCTCATTGATTAATCTAGTATGGCATAGGATATATAACCAGAATGAAAACATTTCATGGTTCCTTGCTGTTGCTCATTGATTAATCTAGTATGACAGGGAATATAACCAGAATGAAAACATTTCATGGTTCCTTGCTGCTGCTCATTGATTAATCTAGTATGGCAGGGAATATAACCAGAATGAAAACATGGTTCCTTGCTGCTGCTCATTGATTAATCTAGTATGGCATAGGGAATATAACCAGAATGAAAACATGGTTCCTTGCTGCTGCTCAATGATTAATCTAGTATGGCATAGGGAATATAACCAGAATGAAAACATGGTTCCTGACTGCTGCTCATTGATTAATCTAGTATGGCATAGGGAATATAACCAGAATGAAAACATGGTTTCTGACTGCTGCTCATTGATTAATCTAGTATGGCATAGGGAATATAACCAGAATGAAAGCATGGTTCCTTACTGCTGCTCATTGATTAATCTAGTATGGTACAACAAGCTATGCTTGATTCCTTTACATACATGGTTTGGTTAATGATATCAGAAGCTAAAAACTTGCATTGGTGTAAATATGGCTACCATTGTAGTATTGGAACAGCACTATTGTGACATCAGTGTGAACTATAGGTTACTGGTTCATGCATAGCTCATGGAGAGAGTTGCTGTATTTCACATCAGTGTGAACTATAGGTTACTGGTTCATGCATAGCTCATGGAGAGAGCTGCTTAGCACTATTGTGACCTTAGTGTGAACTATAGGTTATTATACAACACCTAATTATATTCCGGCCATTTGATTGGTCAATTGCTCGTCGATTGCATGCAAAATCCGCTCTATTGCACGCTATGATCATAGAACCATGCGTTATGCTTTTTTGATAGCACTTTTTCAATGGTAAGAGAGCAGAGAAACCTGTCTGTTCAAAACAATCTGTTGCATGAGTGCATTTTACATCCAATTATATCCAAATTTGAAGGTGTTGTATAAAACAAATAATGAATGGTTTTCCATTCGTGCAATAGTGCAAATATTCCATTCGTTGAAAGATGTAATTTGTTCCATTCAACTCGGCTGCGCCTCGTTGAATGGAACATTCCATCTTTCAACTCATGAAATATTTGCACTATTGCACTCATAACCATTCATTATTTGTATACTGGTTCATGCATATCTCATGGAGAGAGTTGCTTAGCACTATTGTGACATCAGTGTGAACTATAGGTTACTGGTTCATGCATGGCTC
Organism: Apostichopus japonicus; assembly: GCF_037975245.1. Taxonomy (NCBI): domain Eukaryota; kingdom Metazoa; phylum Echinodermata; class Holothuroidea; order Aspidochirotida; family Stichopodidae; genus Apostichopus; species Apostichopus japonicus. The sequence goes on from NC_092567.1 coordinate 185,769, forward strand.
ATGGAGAGAGTTGCTTAGCACTATTGTGACATCAGTGTGAACTATAGGTTACTGGTTCATGCATAGCTCATGGAGAGAGTTGCTTCAAAACACAACCAGTTGCTTCTTACTTTGATCTAGATCTACGATGCGGGCTTTGTTTCCTTTCCCTGCTGATGCTACGATCTCTACTCCTGCTGCGATCTCTACTGTCACTTCTGTGTCTAGTTCGATCCCTGCTGCGACTTCGACTCCTGCTACGGCTGTATCTGAAAGTAGACCGTGGTGTAAATGTCTTTATTTGTTTCTGCAGTTGAAACATTTCTAAATCAATTGCATCATGAGTAGTAACAGTGTTACAAAAGCTATTGTACACAGAGAAGAGAAAATATATAGTAAAGAGAAAATAACAATTAAAACAGAAGGAGAAGAGGAGCAGAAAATATCTGCGGTGAATTCATGGGAAATGTACAGGGAAATGAGTGGTTTGTACACTGTTATCAACATCAACTAGAATTCATGGGAAATGTACAGGGAAATGAGTGGGTTGTACACTGTTATCAACATCAACTAGAATTCATGGGAAATGTACAGGGAAATGAGTGGGTTGTACACTGTTATCAACATCAACTAGAATTCATGGGAAATGTACAGGGAAATGAGTGGTTTGTACACTGTTATCAACATCAACTAGAATTCATGGGAAATGTACAGGGAAATGAGTGGGTTGTACACTGTTATCAACATCAACTAGAATTCATGGGAAATGTACAGGGAAATGAGTGGGTTGTACACTGTTATCAACATCAACTAGAATTCATGGGAAATGTACAGGGAAATGAGTGGTTTGTACACAGATTATGACGTTTCATTATCAACAGAGTCACTGATATTTAACATAAGCATTCTTAAAAGAAGTGTAGACAATGCTGAGTTGAGTATGTTGATGGTCTTGATTAGATTGTGCCTACTCTTTGTCAAGGAACAAAATACATTTTTATAGAAGCAAGTATGAGTTCTGCAACTATGTGTAACACTGAAACCCCATACTTCTCATTTGAAGACTGATTCTGTGTAACATTTATCTTCTAATGGTAATGCATTTCAAAAGGATGTCCCCTCTCAGGTTCTCCTTACCTTTCACATCTTGACATCCACCTTCCCCACTCACCCTCAAATTTCTACATAAAATCCTGTCCACAGGCAAATCCAAGTTGGCAGTGAAAACTTATTCCTTGCCGCAGTGCTCGATATTTAGAATAGTGAAATAATTCATCAACACAAATGTAAATGCTCACCTTCTTCTTGACCTGTGAAAAGAAAAATGATGAAAAAACAAAGAAATGTTTAATTTAAATAAGGATATTCCATAGTCAGTTCATCTTAAAGTTGCATTATTATGGCTAAGCCATGTAATATACAAAAACTGCATACTCCTCAATCTAACTCTCTGATACTGTGGTTACAATTTAGATATTCCTACATCTAAAAGGGGGGGGGGGGGGTGGGTGACTTTAGGCAGAATTGAGTATTTATATGTAATAACTGTCCAAAAAAGTGAGGCAATAAAACTCTTCCGTTTTCCTGTTTAGTTTTGTGTTGCATCTAAGGGACTGACCTAATAGTTTGTGTTAGACTTTGTAGTCCAGTCACTGTAATTGATGAGCCTCAGATGCATGAAGAGTTTTGTCTTCAATATCAATACAACCTGGCCTGCTCAGTGTTTCTAACAGTCTACAGCATATCAACATTAATATTGTGCCTAAAATCATTCCTTAATGTAAACATCGTTTCTTATAATGCTGGATATTTGGTGTCTTACAAATGTTATGAAATGTTTCAGTATTCCATCTGTAAATAATGTATTACTTTATCATTCTTATTGCAACTTTGTTGGAATTATAAGAAGAAACCAGATGTTTTAAGGTATCTTTAAATATATTTATAGTTAGTATCGTCCAACATTATGAAGACAATTAAAAGCAAATGCCAAGTTAGGTAACACTATTGTACACCTGCTGTTTCATATTTCACCCTCTTTGTATTTATGCTTCACTTGAAAAATACAGTTACATTAAGGAAAATACAGTTACATTAAGGAAAGTACTGTTACATTGTGGAAAATACTGTTACATTATGGAAAATACTGTTTCATGAAGGAAAATGCTGTTACATTAAGGAAAATACTGTTACATTAAGGAAGGACCATTACACCAAGGCATGTATTGTTACACCAAGGAAAGTACTCCATAAAGCACTACTTTACCAGGATATTAATTTAATATAATTATGCAGAAAGAGTAATTATTTGCTTGACCAAGTGACAGGCATTTTCATAATTTTTAGATTAAATCCTGTTTGGATTGAACACTATTGTTGCCAAATTAAATGTTAAAGTGAGTAAGATGTGTCAACCTAGGTTGGAGTGACTTATAAAGCAAAGTCAATGGCTGAATGCTCAGTTCAAAATGCTTTGTAAGATTTCTGTACTTTCTTGCTGAGAGAACTTATAAAGTTGTACTAAATTTGAGCTCAATGCCAGCAACTCACCTATCACCACCACGCCAGCCACCACGACTCCCACCTCCTCCTACAGAAAAAAATCATGATCAAAGAAAACATTTTGAAACACACCAGAAAAGTAGCTTACATAATGAAACAACAACCAAATTCCTCACCAAGGAGAGTGAAGTAATGCTAATGAGAGGGGCACAACAAGGGAGCCTTAATAGGAAATATTGACATACTGTAATGTACCAAGAGGAAGAGAGATAAATGTAATAACTGGGACAAATCAGTGTTAAACATCATAACTAGCCTTAATAGTAAATATTGACATAATGTACCACAGGAAGAGAGATAAATGTTATAACTGGGACAAATCAGTGTTAAACATCATAACTAGCCTTAATAGCAAATATTGACATAATGTACCACAGGAAGAGAGATAAATGTTATAACTGGGACAAATCAGTGTTAAACATCATAACTATTGTCTCTTGCTTTACAGTTTGCCAAAGTCTGTTCTCTACCTGGGAGTCTTGTTAATATGACATGGTTTATTGCTTTCATGCAACAAAGAAAATTCCTTGGATGCATTTCAAAGTTCATTAATCCATATACTTTCATACATAGTTTAATATTTATCATGAAAAGCACCATGCTGCAAAGTATCTATAATATTTAGCCTGTTAGCTGTGATTAATCAAGAATATTACAAACTTTAAGTACAGTTATAATTAACATTCTTACGAGATCTTCCTCCAAAGCGACGGGCTTCCTCGCAATCTCTGGCAAAGTGACCAGGTTGATGGCAATTATAGCACTCATCCTCCCCTTGCTGAAAGCAAACACAAGAAAATGAGCAAATCATGTCCTAGGGATATTCTATAGATTGAATGAGCAAATCATGTCCTAGGGATATTCTATAGATTAAATGAGCAAATCATGTCCTAGGGATATTCTATAGATTGAATGAGCAAATCATGTCCTAGGGATATTCTATAGATTGAATGAGCAAATCATGTCCTAAGGATATTCTATAGATTGAATGAGCAAATCATGTCCTAGGGATATTCTATAGATTGAATGAGCAAATCATGTCCTAAGGATATTCTATAGATTGAATGAGCAAATCATGAGTACTTGTTGTGATCTTGCACTAACACTTGTATTCTAGCATTTGTCCCTGTTCTCGTTCTGGCCTATCGGTGTTTGTTCTCATACTCAGTGCATTTGAAAATTTATCTACTAGAGCCTTGTTCTAGTACTCATAATTTGGTAATTCTACTTGTACCTATGCTGTTATACTTATACCACACATCTGCTGAGAGGTATGTAATTCTACTTGTACCTATGCTGTTATACTTATACCACACATCTGCTGAGAGGTATGTAATTCTACTTGTACCTATGCTGTTTTACTTATACCACACATCTGCTGAGAGGTATGTAATTCTACTTGTACCTATGCTGTTATACTTATACCACACATCTGCTGAGAGGTATGTAATTCTACTTGTACCTACGCTGTTATACTTATACCACACATCTGCTGAGAGGTATGTAATTCTACTTGTACCTACGCTGTTATACTTATACCACACATCTGCTGAGAGGTATGTAATTCTACTTGTACCTACGCTGTTATACTTATACCACACATCTGCTGAGAGGTATGTAATTCTACTTGTACCTACGCTGTTATACTTATACCACACATCTGCTGAGAGGTATGTAATTCTACTTGTACCTACGCTGTTATACTTATACCACACATCTGCTGAGAGGTATGTAATTCTACTTGTACCTATGCTGTTATACTTATGCCACACATCTGCTGAGAGGTATGTAATTCTACTTGTACCTATGCTGTTATACTTATGCCACACATCTGCTGAGAGGTATGTATTTCTACTTGTACCTATGCTGTTATACTTATACCACACATCTGCTGAGAGGTATGTATTTCTACTTGTACCTATGCTGTTATACTTATACCACACATCTGCTGAGAGGTATGTAATTCTACTTGTACCTATGCTGTTATACTTATACCACACATCTGCTGAGAGGTATGTATTTCTACTTGTACCTATGCTGTTATACTTATGCCACACATCTGCTGAGAGGTATGTAATTCTACTTGTACCTATGCTGTTATACTTATGCCACACATCTGCTGAGAGGTATGTATTTCTACTTGTACCTATGCTGTTATACTTATGCCACACATCTGCTGAGAGGTATGTAATTCTACTTGTACCTATGCTGTTTTACTTATGCCACACATCTGCTGAGAGGTATGTAATTCTACTTGTACCTATGCTGTTATACTTATGCCACACATCTGCTGAGAGGTATGTAATTCTACTTGTACCTATGCTGTTATACTTATGCCACACATCTGCTGAGAGGTATGTATTTCTACTTGTACCTATGCTGTTATACTTATGCCACACATCTGCTGAGAGGTATGTAATTCTACTTGTACCTATGCTGTTATACTTATACCACACATCTGCTGAGAGGTATGTATTTCTACTTGTACCTATGCTGTTATACTTATGCCACACATCTGCTGAGAGGTATGTAATTCTACTTGTACCTATGCTGTTTTACTTATGCCACACATCTGCTGAGAGGTATGTAATTCTACTTGTACCTATGCTGTTATACTTATGCCACACATCTGCTGAGAGGTATGTAATTCTACTTGTACCTACGCTGTTATACTTATGCCACACATCTGCTGAGAGGTATGTAATTCTACTTGTACCTACGCTGTTATACTTATACCACACATCTGCTGAGAGGTATGTAATTCTACTTGTACCTACGCTGTTATACTTATACCACACATCTGCTGGGAGGTATGTAATTCTACTTGTACCTACGCTGTTATACTTATACCACACATCTGCTGAGAGGTATGTAATTCTACTTGTACCTATGCTGTTATACTTATACCACACATCTGCTGAGAGGTATGTAATTCTACTTGTACCTATGCTGTTATACTTATACCACACATCTGCTGAGAGGTATGTAATTCTACTTGTACCTATGCTGTTATACTTATACCACACATCTGCTGAGAGGTATGTATTTCTACTTGTACCTATGCTGTTATACTTATGCCACACATCTGCTGAGAGGTATGTATTTCTACTTGTACCTATGCTGTTATACTTATGCCACACATCTGCTGAGAGGTATGTAATTCTACTTGTACCTATGCTGTTATACTTATACCACACATCTGCTGAGAGGTATGTAATTCTACTTGTACCTATGCTGTTATACTTATGCCACACATCTGCTGAGAGGTATGTAATTCTACTTGTACCTATGCTGTTATACTTACACCACACATCTGCTGAGAGGTATGTAATTCTACTTGTACCTATGCTGTTATACTTATACCACACATCTGCTGAGAGGTATGTAATTCTACTTGTACCTATGCTGTTATACTTATACCACACATCTGCTGAGAGGTACAGTATGTATTTCTACTTGTACCTATGCTGTTATACTTATACCACACATCTGCTGAGAGGTATGTAATTCTACTTGTACCTATGCTGTTATACTTATACCACACATCTGCTGAGAGGTATGTAATTCTACTTGTACCTATGCTGTTATACTTATGCCACACATCTGCTGAGAGGTATGTAATTCTACTTGTACCTATGCTGTTATACTTATACCACACATCTGCTGAGAGGTATGTAATTCTACTTGTACCTATGCTGTTATACTTATACCACACATCTGCTGAGAGGTATGTAATTCTACTTGTACCTATGCTGTTATACTTATACCGCACATCTGCTGAGAGGTACAGTATGTATTTCTACTTGTACCTATGCTGTTATACTTATACCACACATCTGCTGAGAGGTATGTAATTCTACTTGTACCTATGCTGTTATACTTATACCACACATCTGCTGAGAGGTATGTAATTCTACTTGTACCTATGCTGTTATACTTATACCACACATCTGCTGAGAGGTATGTAATTCTACTTGTACCTATGCTGTTATACTTATGCCACACATCTGCTGAGAGGTATGTATTTCTACTTGTACCTATGCTGCTATACTTATATCACACATCTGCTGAGAGGTATGTAATTCTACTTGTACCTATGCTGTTATACTTATATCACACATCTGCTGAGAGGTATGTATTTCTACTTGTACCTATGCTGTTATACTTATACCACACATCTGCTGAGAGGTATGTAATTCTACTTGTACCTATGCTGTTATACTTATACCATACATCTGCTGAGAGGTACAGTATGTAATTCTACTTGTACCTATGCTGTTATACTTATGCCACACATCTGCTGAGAGGTATGTAATTCTACTTGTACCTATGCTGTTATACTTATGCCACACATCTGCTGAGAGGTACAGTATGTAATTCTACTTGTACCTATGCTGTTATACTTATGCCACACATCTGCTGAGAGGTATGTAATTCTACTTGTACCTATGCTGTTATACTTATACCACACATCTGCTGAGAGGTACAGTATGTAATTCTACTTGTACCTATGCTGTTATACTTATACCACACATCTGCTGAGAGGTATGTATTTCTACTTGTACCTATGCTGTTATACTTATACCACACATCTGCTGAGAGGTATGTAATTCTACTTGTACCTATGCTGTTATACTTATACCACACATCTGCTGAGAGGTATGTAATTCTACTTGTACCTATGCTGTTATACTTATACCACACATCTGCTGAGAGGTATGTAATTCTACTTGTACCTATGCTGTTATACTTATACCACACATCTGCTGAGAGGTATGTAATTCTACTTGCACCTATGCTGTTATACTTATGCCACACATCTGCTGAGAGGTATGTAATTCTACTTGTACCTATGCTGTTATACTTATGCCACACATCTGCTGAGAGGTATGTAATTCTACTTGTACCTATGCTGTTATACTTATGCCACACATCTGCTGAGAGGTATGTATTTCTACTTGTACCTATGCCTGTTATACTTATGCCACACATCTGCTGAGAGGTATGTAATTCTACTTGTACCTATGCTGTTATACTTATGCCACACATCTGCTGAGAGGTATGTAATTCTACTTGTACCTATGCTGTTATACTTATATCACACATCTGCTGAGAGGTATGTAATTCTACTTGTACCTATGCTGTTATACTTATACCACACATCTGCTGAGAGGTATGTAATTCTACTTGTACCTACGCTGTTATACTTATACCACACATCTGCTGAGAGGTATGTAATTCTACTTGTACCTATGCTGTTATACTTATACCACACATCTGCTGAGAGGTATGTAATTCTACTTGTACCTATGCTGTTATACTTATACCATACATCTGCTGAGAGGTATTACACTTTGCATATGGAAATATATTTGTACAGACTGATGCATTGACAGTGTATCAAATTAGATAATGATGAATGTTGTTAGCAAAACAAAAATACACTCAAGACAGAAATGATTACAGCAAATATGTATCCTTGCACATTGCACTGTAATGATGGATTGTACATCTTACAAAGCAAGCAATTGGTTTCCATGCCATATTTAACTTTCATCAATTTCATTTTTTATGAAGGTCATGCTCAAATGTGAATTCTAATTTCATGAATTATCAGCTCTTGTAAAAATTGAGAAAATATCTGATAGAACTCTGTTTTTTTTTATAGCAAGATCTTTTGAAGAATTTTCTGTTGCTATTTCAGCACCTTGAAAGCTTTTATAATAGTCCATTGTCAAGATAATTTGACCCTCAGTATCCAAGCAATGCATTAAAGGATAGAGATAACTGCCTCTAGAGCCCTAAAGACCCTCAGTATCCAAGCAATGCATTAAAGGATAGAGATAAATGCCTCTAGAGTCCTAAAGACCCTCAGTATCCAAGCAATGCATTAAAGGATAGAGATAACTGCCTCTAGAGCCCTAAAGACCCTCAGTATCCAAGCAATGCATTAAAGGATAGAGATAAATGCCTCTAGAGTCCTAAAGACCCTCAGTATCCAAGCAATGCATTAAAGGATAGAGATAACTGCCTCTAGAGTCCTAAAGACCCTCAGTATCCAAGCAATGCATTAAAGGATAGAGATAACTGCCTCTAGAGCCCTAAAGACCCTCAGTATCCAAGCAATGCATTAAAGGATAGAGATAACTGCCTCTAGAGCCCTAAAGACCCTCAGTATCCAAGCAATGCATTAAAGGATAGAGATAACTGCCTCTAGAGTCCTAAAGACCCTCAGTATCCAAGCAATGCATTAAAGGATAGAGATAACTGCCTCTAGAGTCCTAAAGACCCTCAGTATCCAAGCAATGCATTAAAGGATAGAGATAACTGCCTCTAGAGTCCTAAAGACCCTCAGTATCCAAGCAATGCATTAAAGGATAGAGATAACTGCCTCTAGAGCCCTAAAGACCCTCAGTATCCAAGCAATGCATTAAAGGATAGAGATAACTGCCTCTAGAGCCCTAAAGACCCTCAGTATCCAAGCAATGCATTAAAGGATAGAGATAACTGCCTCTAGAGCCCTAAGGACCCTCAGTATCCAAGCAATGCATTAAAGGATAGAGATAACTGCCTCTAGAGCCCTAAAGACCCTCAGTATCCAAGCAATGCATTAAAGGATAGAGATAACTGCCTCTAGAGCCCTAAAGACCCTCAGTATCCAAGCAATGCATTAAAGGATAGAGATAACTGCCTCTAGAGTCCTAAAGACCCTCAGTATCCAAGCAATGCATTAAAGGATAGAGATAACTGCCTCTAGAGTCCTAAAGACCCTCAGTATCCAAGCAATGCATTAAAGGATAGAGATAACTGCCTCTAGAGTCCTAAGGAGCTTTGGATTCGAAAGGTTCTACTCTGCATCTAAGGTTACAATTGAAATTTGAAGGCAGTTTTTACATCATCATATTTATAAATCTACCACTTTAAGTCCAAAAATTCCTAACGTTTAGGTTATGGAATAAACTTTGGAGATGTGCAAGTGAAAAACTGTATGACATTAACTTTGAGGGATATGATTTTTTTTAACTAAATGGTTTCATCACTGGGTTATTATTATTTTGGTTAAAACAGCATTATTTTGTTAGCTTCTTGAATTAATCTTAGCATATTTTGAGAATCTGATAATCCTACAACAGGTCAGCCTCACTTTTCCAGTTTTATTCAAATGTCCAGGAAAAAGTAGAAACTTTATGCCAGGTCAGTAACTACTGTTTGCATAACTTACTAGAACTTAGATATTGAAAGAGTGTCTGGGTGACAATTTCTTCAAAAATTTATTCCAGTTAATCTATATTTTCTTCAAACAATATCTCACAGAATGCCTTGGTTTGATCATTCAATCTTATTTGGGGAAATTTTTGTCTGGTTTGGTACAATTGCAAAATATTGCAGACCAACTCAATTCAAAAGCTGCTTAAAGGTGACATCTATGTTTACAATTATCATCACAGCAGTCATTTTTGTTCTACATTTTAACAATACTTACAGATCCTCTCTTGGGGCCGCGAGCCCATTCAACTACGATCCTCTGGCCTTCTATCTCCCGGTCATTTTCGTATCTCATGGCATCCTGAAGTGCAATATAAATGTCAGAGCTTGTAAATGCTTCTTTATAAGGTATACCATACTTCTAATTGGTAACCTTCAAATGTAACAAACAATTTAAAGAAACACATACATAGACCCAAATGTAATTTTAATCTTTCTTCAGAGAAATGGTTCAACTACTATTCTTTTTAGAGTCAGATACCAAAGTTGTCAGAGAGTGTCATTCAGTCCCCACTGTACTGTCAGTGACTCTGAGATTGATTATGTTTAGGCTTGCCTTCCTTTGTCTGCTTATGAAGTATCTTTAATGCATAAAACAGATTACAAAATGGTAATATTTAATCTATGCCAGTAAACCATCAACAGAAACTTATATTGTCCCTAGAGCATACCGAAATACTGTATTAATTCCTTTCCTCTCTCAGAAAGAAATAACTATGCATAAAAGCATAACACAATGTCACTAGTTTGCCAAAGTCTAATTAAATACCTCATACAATGATACCTCATAAGTCCCATATGAATTTTTCTTTCTGCTTGGAGAGTTGTTCACTTAACACATCTCACAATGGTTGTTGTTAAGGGTTGGGATTGCTGCTCCTTCAAAATATGTCCACTAACTTTTGTTTCCTGTAACTCTCTTAGAATCTATATAAATTTCATACTGTAATATTTGACAAGACACTGCTTTTAACAAATTGAAACAGAACTTTTGTGGTTCAGTTAGAAGCTGGTACAGAGTGGTCACATTGTATTAAGTCACTGGGACTTCAACCAAACAGTCAATATATTTAGGGAAAGGTGTGTTACTGAAGAACAGCAGTAAACAACACAATATTCAGGCCTGGTCATTTTGTTCTGTTCGTGACAAAGGTCAAAGTGATAGTACATGCGACGATAATGCCATCTTATTGAATAACAGTGAAGGGCAATGTTTGGTTTCAAAGTAAGATATCTAACTCCATGTAGGAAAGAATGAAGGCTCCCATCTTTCTGTCTTGAACTCTTCCCTATATTTTACTGCTGTGTGTGGTAAATGTGTGCTTTGAAAAATGTTTATATTGCTTTGGAAGTAGACAAAAGGAATGTCAAACACCAGAAGACGTAACCATAGCAACTTAAGATTCATTAGAATATATACATATCTTATCGTGAGAAACTCAACATTCACAAAGTACTTTTTAACCTACTTAAGGACCCTAAGCCTAACCATTTTAAGGGACCATACCTAACCATGAAGAGAATTTTAATGAAAGCATACCTGAGACATGCATATGTCTAAAAGCAATATTGTGTTTTATCGGCAATTTTACCAACCTACAGAGTATTATTCAGAGCTGTGTTGATCAACTTTAGCAATCCTACATTTTTTCATCTGATGAAAATTTATTATGTTGCCAAACATTTGATACAAAAACATCTGTTAAAAATGGGAAAACAGGAGAGAGTCCTAGCAGTAGTTGGTGGTATTTTTAAAACAATATTCAAGCACCAGCAGTTATTCATATTAAATGAAACATTGAATATTTCAATTGATTTATTGGAGGCCAGTGTGGAAGAGGGTACCACATCTGTTTGCTTCAAGTTTACTTTACAACCTGTGACAAGTTCAAATATCCAAAGGAGAGACCAAATGCAAACTCCACTGAAATACAACGTGACCCTCTTCCCTTGGTCGAATAAATTGACATGGAATTACTTGTAGACTAATATATAAACAAGCAAATTAAGCCATATGACTTTTAATGGTCCTCAATATTTCAAAGTATCTAAGGCACTAGAAACTGTAGATGGTCAACTTTGTAATCTTCAAGGTAAAGTTACAGTCTGCTGATACCTCATGTAAACAAAATCATGTCAGAATGACAAATTACTGCAAGTAATTAAATTTCTATGCCAAAAAACCCATTACATAAAATTTAAGGTATCAAGCATCCTGGAAAGCAGTTTACTTTGAATACAAGTTTATAAATTTAACATTTGATCAAGTGGATTGGGTCAGAAGTTTTATGTTAATGTAAAGTACAGCTCTATAAGATATGAATGGAAATTTGCTTCAAACATCCATGTAGATGATATAATCAACCACTCATTGACTATCATTGTCCTAGGCTAGCTGAACATTACCTATCTATTAGTAATTGCATTCAGCAATAACACCTCATGTTAGAAGAAATCTATGAGATGACATTTGCAACCAGCAATGTGAAATATTTTAACTTGTAACCATGCAAGTAACAAACTATTTCAAAGTAATTTCAAAGTAAGATGTTAGTACCAATGAAACCATGTTTTACAACCCAACACTTTTTGATGATGAGTAACATTCATTTATAACACAATTTGACTTTAACAAAGTGGTAAATGTGACCTGTTTTTTCTACCTTACAATAATATTGCTTAGTTCCCAGTCAATGTGATAAAAGCATTTGGAAAAGCAAAATTTCAGCCTTAATTCAGTCTAAGCTTGTAACTAACTGGATGAACTGTACCACTGTATACGAACTTCAGAGTGACTTGATCTAGTTTGTGATAATCCTGTGATCACCACGTTGATCACCACCCTTCAAATAGTATCAAACCACCAGACCATGACATAACCTTGGACCTATGAGGCTCACAAAATGAAACTCAAATGCCTTACCTTCTCCCATCATCCCCATCAAGATAAACATTATCAGAGTCATGCACATAAGCCACAAATTAACTGTTAGATCAAATTGAAATGTCTGTGTATGTAACTTACCTGCATTGCATGTTTGCAGAGGACTGTACTGTACACAATGTTACTTAGAGGAATGCACATTCCATCGCTATGACAACCTTACATAACAGAAAATACTGCATATATACTAGTCCCCAGAGTAACATCCAACTCTTTCAATTTTCTCATTCAGTCTTATTTAGATCAACGTATCTGCCATTAGAATTATAATTCCACACTAAAATTTGAGAAGTTCTATCAAATTTTGTCAAAACTAATACATCAATATTATTACAATAATTAATTTCTCTGCCTCGAGATAACCCCATCATATTTGCAACTACAGGGTACAACTTTTAGCCAATATAACAAACTTTTGTTTACTACCTAATTAACTACAAATATTTCCTTTTGGCAAACCACTTTTGGAGTAAACATTTTTGATATTAACTACTCTGTTGTTTTAATTACCCTACTTCCCTCCCAGAAAATATGTGAACGATCTCTACCCTCCATCTCGACCGCTGGACAGGTCTTGCATCAAAAAGACTTGGCTTTTGGCATGTTTGGTTGGAAAGGCTCCAACAGGCTGTCTTTTTGTCTAACGGTAAGCGCAAAACTTAGGCTCAACAGGGAGCTTCTGGTCACCCACGGTAACATACGGCCCGTTTGAAAGGTCTGTCGGTTTCGGGTTATTTGCCATTTTGTCAGACAATTTGGCAATGAGAGGAAATGTGGCTGAGCAGGTAAGTCAGGCGTGGCGTAGATTGGCTTAGCAATCAAACAGGGTAGCAAAAGGTAGAACTTTGGCACTCTGTGTGTCAAAAATTGTTCAATAAAGAGTAAATATTCAAGAAAATAAAAATCACTGAAGTGTGATAAAGATGATAATTTCTTCTAATATTGCACCCTCATATCTAATGATAAATATCTTGTTGCAAAGGATACCAATAATTCATGCAAAATGGACTTAGGCAACCGTTCCACACAAAAAGTGTGTCATACACTATAGATCTTTAAAATAGTAAGATATATTTCAAAATGTAAACCTTGAAAATATGGATAAAGTACAATATGAAACTTAGCATGCATGTACTTTTACAAAATATGTTTAAAATCTGCTATGACATTGGCTCAACTGTTACAACCCAAGCAGTGTCCTTTTGTATGGTGAAAACAAAGTAAACATTTTCAACATTTTATGATTCATAGATATGTTAGATGTAGGTTCATAAATTGTTACTATTTCCTGAGAATATGTTCTGAGATTTTCTAACTTAAACCCAATGTTTGCATTAGATGTGTCTACTTAGCTTCACAAACATAATGTCTTGGCTGTGCTAGGTCTCGGCATTACTCAATCTATGGAGAAATTTGATGAGTCTGTTGTGGTCTGAATGGTACAGTATTGATAACTGCTTGAGTAGTATGGTTTCCTATGAGACAATCTGTTGTGGTCTGAATGGTACAGTATTGATCACTGCTTGAGTAGTATGGTTTCCTATGAGACAATCTGTTGTGGTCTGAATGGTACAGTATTGATAACTGCTTGAGTAGTATGGTTTCCTATGAGACAATCTGTTGTGGTCTGAATGGTACAGTATTGATAACTGCTTGAGTAGTATGGTTTCCTATGAGACAATCTGTTGTGGTCTGAATGGTACAGTATTGATAACTGCTTGAGTAGTATGGTTTCCTATGAGACAATCTGTTGTGGTCTGAATGGTACAGTATTGATAACTGCTTGAGTAGTATGGTTTCCTATGAGACAATCTGTTGTGGTCTGAATGGTACAGTATTGATAACTGCTTGAGCAGTGTGGTTTCCTATGAGACAATCTGTTGTGGTCTGAATGGTACAGTATTGATAACTGCTTGAGGAGTATGGTTTCCTATGAGACAATCTGTTGTGGTCTGAATGGTACAGTATTGATAACTGCTTGAGCAGTATGGTTTCCTATGAGACAATCTGTTGTGGTCTGAATGGTACAGTATTGATAACTGCTTGAGCAGTATGGTTTCCTATGAGACAATCTGTTGTGGTCTGAATGGTACAGTATTGATAACTGCTTGAGCAGTATGGTTTCCTATGAGACAATCTGTTGTGGTCTGAATGGTACAGTATTGACAACTGCTTGAGCAGTATGGTTTCCTATGAGACAATCTGTTGTGGTCTGAATGGTACAGTATTGACAACTGCTTGAGCAGTATGGTTTCCTATGAGACAATCTGTTGTGGTCTGAATGGTACAGTATTGATAACTGCTTGAGCAGTATGGTTTCCTATGAGACAATCTGTTGTGGTCTGAATGGTACAGTATTGATAACTGCTTGAGCAGTATGGTTTCCTATGAGACAATCTGTTGTGGTCTGAATGGTACAGTATTGATAACTGCTTGAGCAGTATGGTTTCCTATGAGACAATCTGTTGTGGTCTGAATGGTACAGTATTGATAACTGCTTGAGCAGTGTGGTTTCCTATGAGACAATCTGTTGTGGTCTGAATGGTACAGTATTGATAACTGCTTGAGCAGTGTGGTTTCCTATGAGACAATCTGTTGTGGTCTGAATGGTACAGTATTGATAACTGCTTGAGCAGTGTGGTTTCCTATGAGACAATCTGTTGTGGTCTGAATGGTACAGTATTGATAACTGCTTGAGTAGTCTGGTTTCCTATGAGACAATCTGTTGTGGTCTGAATGGTACAGTATTGATAACTGCTTGAGTAGTATGGTTTCCTATGAGACAATCTGTTGTGGTCTGAATGGTACAGTATTGATAACTGCTTGAGTAGTATGGTTTCCTATGAGACAATCTGTTGTGGTCTGAATGGTACAGTATTGATAACTGCTTGAGTAGTCTGGTTTCCTATGAGACAATCTGTTGTGGTCTGAATGGTACAGTATTGATAACTGCTTGAGTAGTATGGTTTCCTATGAGACAATCTGTTGTGGTCTGAATGGTACAGTATTGATAACTGCTTGAGTAGTATGGTTTCCTATGAGACAATCTGTTGTGGTCTGAATGGTACAGTATTGATAACTGCTTGAGTAGTGTGGTTTCCTATGAGACAATCTGTTGTGGTCTGAATGGTACAGTATTGATAACTGCTTGAGTAGTATGGTTTCCTATGAGACAATCTGTTGTGGTCTGAATGGTACAGTATTGATAACTGCTTGAGTAGTATGGTTTCCTATGAGACAATCTGTTGTGGTCTGAATGGTACAGTATTGATAACTGCTTGAGTAGTCTGGTTTCCTATGAGACAATCTGTTGTGGTCTGAATGGTACAGTATTGATAACTGCTTGAGTAGTATGGTTTCCTATGAGACAATCTGTTGTGGTCTGAATGGTACAGTATTGATACCTGCTTGAGTAGTATGGTTCCTATGAGACACTCTGTTGTGGTCTGAATGGTACAGTATTGATGGGATTATCCTCCTTTATTATAGATGCATTGCAGCAACAATGAATCGTCTATGAGAACTTACTTAACGAGTTACTTCGTTACTCATGAGTAGTTGATGCAAACCGATCTAATCAGACTTACCTGTGCATCTCTCTTGTATTGGTAATCAACAAAGGCATATGCTGCAAGATAAAGAAAACAACTGATATTATACAAACTTATTCCAGAAAAAGAACTGGTATAATTTCTCCTTCTAAATGCTTTGATCAATTAATTCAATTTCTATAGTTTAAACTTGTTTATTAACTGTCTCATTTGTTTTTCATTTCAGAATAAAAGAAATACAAACCAATCAAAGAAAAAACAACTTTTCAATTTCTTACAAACTGACCGACAGAGGTGAAGTGGCTAAAATTTGTTAACGGTGGTCCATAAATTTCTATGGCATTACACGGTCTATTTGGTTGCTCTACTGTCACAGTTAACACTGCATTTGCACTGCAAATACTGTCACTGAAGCCTTTTGGTATTGTACTGTAGATTTGCTCGAAGTAACATCTGTTAACCTTCCCTTAACCTGTTAATCTGTTAACCATCTGTTAAAATCACCCTCACAGTCGACCTGTACATTTGCTACTAAAAACAGATAAATAACAAACAATAGAGTTGATCTACTTGGGTCACATTTTTGTAGTGCTCAGTAGTTAATCCTCTTCAAAGTACAATGGAATGTGATCATAGTTAATTGTATATTTCAGCTTTGATCTTCCTCATCAATAATCTGAAAGTTAACCTGCTAACGTAACTTAACATTGCACTACAGAGACATACCTATAACACTAGTCTGCACAGTAAGTCTTCAGAAAGTAATTTCAACTTATTCATCAGCCAATATCCACTTAAGTAGCACTGTTGATGCCAGGATAACAGTTAGGAGTATTGGGGTGTCAATTGGGACACATACATACATGTATGTGAGTAAATGCTACATACAGTATTTACCAGCGCCATGCACTAAGAAGGAAAAGTGAAGTAAATCCCAACATAAAAACTGGTTTTCACCGAGCTTTAACTGTGAACTTGATCACTTCTTTGTCACACAAACTAAAAAGGATTTTCTTTAATCAACAATGCTTGCAAGGAATAATTTAGTGTTCCAATTTTTGTGTAGCAGTTATAAAGGGTTCGGAACTTTGTCTAGTACTATACAGACTCTGTGTAGTAGAACTGCTATAACTTGCGATAAATGGCAATATGCAATGAAAATGTTGGTACTCACCCATGCCAGTTCCTGTGATACAAAATGAAAGAGAATTTGTCACAAAGTCATACATGTGCAAAAAACATATTTTTTCAATGTTAGGCCTAGGCAAGGTTGTCATCCTGAAGGGATTTAGCTTCCTACATCCCTAAGGCTTCCCACGTATCAATGGCCATTGAAGTACTTCACACTTAGTATTACTAAAAACAAGGGTACTCCTGTAAGTGACAGCTTGTCAGTCATAATGTCAAATTAACACCCACATTTTTTTCTCCAAATTTGACAAACAGGCTACAGTTAGACAGACTAGAAGACAGATGTAGATCATACTCATAGGGTTAAACTTAGGCCACCACCTACAGCAAGAAAGTTAAGATACAGTAGCCATATGGACTGTTTTAGGATCAAGCAAGCATGGCAAAAAAATTGCTGCAACTTAAAGCCCATTCTGAAATAGCAAGCTTGACTGTATTTTTGAAGTGTTTTGTTATATCCTTTTTATAAATTATTATCTTGTGCTTAATAATATAATTGTTCCAACTAAACTTACTTGTAACAAGATATTGAATAGTGGTGAAATTAATGCATTAGGGACAGGTAGCCATCTTACGGGAAAAGGCACTCCTACAAGTCATATTAAAGGGTGTGAAGAATCGCGCACAAAGAAACGTCTCATGCCAGTAATCTGACCTAGTTTCGAATGAGGTGTGACAGAAATGTTAGACACCACCATCGATCCCAGAAAATACACACACAGCTTGCTACCGTCGGTAATTAGACAATAGTGTACAGTCGATACATACAGCGACGTTCAATACCCACAACACAGCGTACATAGCAGCGTGGAAATCTCAGGCTTAGATAAAAGATAAAAAGGTATCACCTTTCATTACTGTCTGCATTTTGGGCTAAACTGCAGAATACCCCGCTACTTAAAATATTTTTATAGGTAGGCTACGAGGTACGCAGTGGAAAAATATTTATAGATAGCCTACGCGGTACGCAGACCTTCATAGAAAATTAATAAACTTAAATTAAAACCCTTCCTTAAAACGTAAACCCAATAGTTGATGTTTCGTTCTTTATACTTCGAAAAATAATGGTTTTTGCTCAAATCACAGTGATCGTAACTTTACTATATGGGCAATTCCACGGTTACTCACGTTACATTTTTGAAGACTTTGGCTTACAAATGGTCAGATAGCTCCACCATTCATTAATTTGAATGACTGCTCTCTATGCATTGATTGGGTAACAAATTTACCTGAACATTGGTAAAAACACAATTTGATTATCTTGTTTCTTGTAGGATATAGGTACATGAAAGTGTCGGTTACTCACGTTACATTTGAAAATCACCCTGATGCCAAAAATAAACTTCATTCAAAAAGTGTCCTCATACTGGATATATTTGAAGAAAATGAATTCATGTTTTTTGGACCTTAGGTGATGATACAAATACTGAACACAATCAAAATCACATCTGGTTTCCTGTCTCGGTGAAAATGAGGCATTCACCGGTTACTCACGTTACGGTTACTCACGTTACAGTTTGTCCACCTATACAATACATAGGGAATCAAGAGTCTGTGAGGAACTTGCTGCTAGGAAACACCCATATATCAGTGGAATTGACATTTTGAACATCTTCTCCAGTGTAATTCAATAATATTACAATCAAAAAGAGATATATACCATGTCCTTTTGAGATAATGCATGAATCATATCTTCACAAATCGGCAGCAAATTCTGGATTGTAATTAAGTTTTATTTGAGGACTAGCAGTGTGTCAAACTTTAATGTACCCAGATATAATACTCAGGGAACTAAATGTTTCTGGGGAAGTAACAGGCCAACTGAACAACAACCATGAATCAATAAGAAATTGGTAACATATGTTCAACATTAACAACTCGATTGAACATTGAGTAACGTTTGGAAGAGGCTTTCTCTTCGAGAGCTGATTCATTCAGTCTTCAAAAGGCGACAGAAAATTTGAAGTGCCCACGGTTATTGGCCAAGGTTGGTGCATCAAGTTTGGTGATGAGTATCTTCTGGGATAGAATATCTTGTCCCTTGGGTTTGGCCATTTCCAATTGGGCACAGCTGGCTGCATCACTGACACTTGTACGTCATTCTGGTCCCCATTTGCTTCTATTACACCGGGGTACAATACCCCTTCTTATTCAACGGCATACCAGTCTATACCAATTTCTTTACCAGCATTGCCACTCCCTGAGCAGGTTGCATTTTTCTGTGGCCTCCCAATTCCTGAGGGGGGGGGGGGGTATTCCTTTCAGCAGAGCTGTTGCCATAATCTGTAATGGTGAAGGAGAAGACATCCTTGTTCTGTACCTGGCAAGTGATGTTTACTGGCAATTCCAACGATTTGCTTGGTATTCTCAAATACAGATTTAAGACCGAGGTCGCTGTTTCTCGCCTCAATTTCAGCTTGCAGAAATTCTGGAGAAGCATTGTGTAAACTATTTACAGCATACATAAAGTTCTCATGATATCTGCACATGCATACGTTATGTGGTAGCTTGTTGCTTAACAGGACATGTTTTGGTTGCAATTCGGCAAATTTGCTCTTGCCGACCTTGATGTTGGGATAGTCCTCCCGGAATAGGATGAAAGTTTCCATGATGGATGACGTCAAATGTCTCATTTGCTTCTTTATTTTGCCCCCTTCTTTTGGCCATGTTGACCACATCCTTCCTGCCTGGCGCCTGCCGACTGATGTCATCTCGCTGATAAAACTGCTGGATAACTTCAACAGTTTCATCATGGCGTAGCAGCAGTTGTTAGTTGATGGGTGAATGTAGTCGCCTAGCTCAGACCTGCAGAGATTAAGACAAACAGCTTTCCGGCGATGTGGTGTTTTGGGCAATCTGTCGCATACTCTTGCTGTTGCTTTTGCATATGCTCGTGCACTGCTGAAAGGCAACTTCTTCATGGCCTCCTTCGTCTTCCTCTTCTCCCAGTAGGATGAAACTCGTCTTCTAGTGGCCACCCTCCTAGCTTCTTGCTGAATCTTCTTCATGGGTGATGGGAGAGTACTCTCCAGGTTTCTTGCTAACCCTAACCTTAACCCCTACTGCCCTCTCTTATTGAGCAATTATTTACAAGACAATAATAGGCATTTCCTGCATTGTTTCAGTGTGTTAGCTTGGTTACTCACGTTACACATTGGTTACTCACGTTACACGGTTACTCACGTTACAGATTTCAGTGATCTATCACTCACACATGATAAGTCTCTCCTCATTAGTGATCTTGTTTCCACACTTGGGACTATGAGTACTAACGAAATTATGGTTATCAGATTTCCACTTGTTAAAGAAATGTCACATAGAGAAAAAGTTGTTTTTTCGGTTACTCACGTTACATCAGTGATTGAGGTCTGAAAAATGTCTGTTCTGAAGTTGTCATGAAGAAATTTTGAAATGTTTTTCTGTCATAACACAGTCAACAGGAGTATCTATCATAACACATAATAAAACTACTAGATACTATCTGATGAGTATCATATAGGATGGAATAAAATGTATGATACATTTTCAGGATTATTTTGAGTTCTCATCCTCCTTGATTATCTGAGCCATGTATTCAAAATTTGAGTGTTTGAGAAAAATTGCTTACCTATTCCACAAACTTAGATATGTATACTACAACATTAGACTGATAGCAGGTTGAAAACTGACACTTCTTATTTTTAGGCCATGTCCCCTCCATCATGGAATTGCCCATATACGTACCGCGTAGCCATAATTTTTTTTTTTTTAGATCAACCACGCACCACGTAGCCATTTATTAAACATATTATACTTCCATTGTGTACATTTAAAACAGTCACGACGTACCGCTTACAACATGATTTACATTAACCCTCATTTCACTACGTACCGCGTAGCCATCAATAAAAAAATTACATTTCAACCACGTACCACGTAGCCATTTATAAAACATGTCATATTCCCTTGTGTGCGATAATAACAGTCACGACGTACCACGTAGCTATCAAAAAAATGAATACGCTCCACGTACCGGGAACCACATAGCCAAATCAAAAGCAACTTGAAATCTATTCGGACAACGTAGGCAAATACTTTTAAATTACCCCACCAGAAAATACTCTGTCCAAGTACCACGTAGCCAAATCAAAGACATATTAAAATTAACTACATCAGGAATCATTTCAAATCTGATATTTCTAAAACGCCCTCAATTAAAGCAAAGGGCTTAAATTCCAAACAATTATAACATGAAGAGAATTAATTAAGTCCAGCGCTATGGACTGTACTGGAACATTTCCAAAAAAAAGTACAAAATAACTCTCACGCCCTCTGTATAACTTACGACTGCGTACCGCGTATCCTGTTTTCACCAAAAAGGATATCCAAAAAAATGCAGGGTATTCTGCAGGTACTCCGCATTTTGTAGCGACAAGAAGAAAATGTCATTTGCACGCAACAGAAGTTAACTTTTTCAGAGCACGGCAGCGGCGAGTCTTCAATGCCTTTAACTAAATTCAAATCCACATAGGCTATACCAGTTTAAATTGATGATATGTCAATTTAAATCGGTAGAAATCAATTTAAGCTGCTAGAAACTGCATAAAGTCAAAGGAAATTGGTATAGCCTATAATATATGTCGATTTAAATCAGTAGCCTATATAGCCTAATGTCAATTCCCATGATTTGAGACTGATGGCCCGCCACTATGGAGCTAGGCTAGCTGGCTATGTGGCTAAGTTACAATGCACCCTGCTGCTGGAATAGAATTGGTTGGTGTGGAGGGTGGGGATTGTTGCTGATAGTGTTTTCGTAAATTGTAGTGACACCAGCTAGGCAAAGTATAGGCCTAACGTTAGGCCTTTACTTGGTTATGTTAGGTTAGGAATAAAGCTTGGTGAACGTTAGGCTACACCGCTTGACTATCCTATCCCTACTTTCCGTTAAATTCTCTCACCATATTTTACGTCACATCTCACAAGTCGACCATACGCACCGAATATGTCCTGAACATGTCTTTCCTTAACATTTTTACTAAGTCTCCCGACAAATAAGTTGGCAGACGACATTTTCTAACTTTTGATCAGTACGTTTGAAAAATCCTTTTCGCATATCTCGAGGAGTATGCTTATTTGCACGGTCTGTTCAATTAAATCATGTATGCAAGCGTACTTGTACTTCATCAAGTTAGATGCCTACAACAACACAGAACTTAATGACATAGAGGCTACTTCCGGCTTGTCTCTTACAGCAATTCTAGACCAACAGATCACCCAAAAGCGTCAACCTACACTGCTATGTTTACGTAGAGTCAAGGAAGTGCCCAACTAATTTTTCAGATTGTAAGAGGATACAATAAAATAAATACGCAGAATTGTGAGCCACATCCAAGGGATCTTTATGCAGAACAGAAGGCAAAAAGGAATCTTTGACATGTTTCTATACTAAAAATAAACGGTTCCACGAAACAGTTTGTTGCTGCTCGATCTGTACTGCTTGGACGTTATTGGCCCCAAATATGCTAGATATTTAAATATGGTCAACTTTGGTCAAATGTCTTAAATTATTTTTATTATAACCTTCGAGGAAATTTTCCTCACTGGAATATTCAGTCATCTTGTGTGTCCTTAAAAATGTCTGAGAACAATTTGGAGAATAAAGACCTCCAGTAAAGTCATAGGCGTACGGGACCATTTCAGTTTAGGGGGGGGGGGGCAGAACTTTTTGTGCCCGAAAGTTCCCGTGACACTATCTAAGCGCCACCATCGGTTGGCGCGTAGCGTACAAGAAAATTTTTGGCAAACAATGCCTCTCAGATTGCCGGAAACGGCACTTCTGAGGCCTTGCAAGTTGCATCTAAACATTCTTTATTTTATAATCTCACGTTTTAGAAATTTACACTTCCCGAAAAATTTGGTAAATTAGAAGAAGAAAAAATGGTAACATCACTTTGAAGGGGAAAAATGGGACAGTATATTTTTTAAGCTCCTATTTAGTTACCTTATTTATTATTTTAACACAGTACTCAGCTACCTCCAGAAAAACATACATTGTTCAACGACACGTAGGGGGGATAATGTCGCTGTGTCGGGTGAGACTGCAATTTGTCTCACAAAAAGTAGAAAATATAATAAAGAATATGATAAACCTGTACTTCTAGGCTTGTAGGCACCCCCCATCCATGAAAAAGAAAATGTTTCTTATATACACTCATGTTGGGGATGTCCAGGTCAAGGGCGGCGGAAGCACTTTTAATCTGGGGCGGGCACCGACATCAAAGGGCACTTTGCAGAAATTCGATTGGACTGATGCAGCCTTGCTGCAGCCTTATTTGTGTATACACATCACTCCATCAACGCCCCCCCCCTCTAAAGGAAAATATGCATACTAGCACTGCAATATCCAATGCGCAAATTGGGAAACAAAGAACAAGTTTTCTTTTGAGACAAAATGAGGTGAAATCATGCTAGTTGCTAATGTAGGAATCTTCCGAATTAGAGTTTTTTTCTTGTTAACATCTTAACAAATTTTTTTCCATTCGAAATATTTGCAAAGTTGTATGCACGACTATCTGAGCGGAGCGCCACCATCAGTTGGCGCGGAGCGTACTAGAAAATTTTTGGTTTTACAAACCCCTCAGATGGACGGAAACGGCCCTTCCCGAGTGTTCATTCTGGTTCCCTCAGGCTGGCCTCTTACTACCTTGAGGCACCTCAATTTTTATGTAGAAAAAAGGCACATTTTTAACCTGAGGAAAAGTGGGGGGCACGTACCCCCTGTGCCCCCCCCCCCGGTTTCGCCACCCTTGGTCCAGGTATACAATTGACTAGTTAGAACAAAATTGATCTTGCAAAAAGCGTGGTAGCCCAGATGAACTGCGCTTACGGTGGTGTAACACGGAAATATTCGGGCATCATGATGCTAAATAAAGAAAATCATGGAATTGTCGGGCAAAAATTTGAAAAAGATTCGGGCAAGCTACTGCATATATATATATATATATATATATATATATATATATATATATATATATATATATTCCCAGAGGACAAGAAATTCGGAGGACAAGAACTTTTGCCCGAATTTCTTGTCCTCTGGAAATTTGGGGGGGGGGCAGTCTGCCCCCCTGCCCCCGCCTCGTACGCCTATGAGTAAAGTACTTTTTGCAAAACATTCAAGTGGCAACAACGGTACCGTGGCAGACTGCTAAAAATGCTGCAAAACACGTTTGTAGGTATATGATGGTGCATTGTAAGTTCTTCAATAAAGGCATGCATATTGTAAAAAACAAATAGAATACCATGTCAATCATTGTTACCTTGAGTTTTACCCTGAGTTGCCACCCTCCTTCTTCAGTGATCTTCTGAAAGAGACTGGCTGTTATGGATAGAGGGTCTCATGACCCTTGAAGATCCATTTCATGTTCCTCTCCAACTTGCTTTTAAACACATTCAGTGATGGTTCCGGTCTTACTGTATCTTCCGGTAATAAATTCCATATTTTCCATATCCTGCAGAAATATATATATATGTGTATATATGTGTGCTTCCTTACATTTAATCTTACATTTTTTGGTCTGATTTTGAATGAATTCCCTCTTGTCTTCGCTTCTCCTCCCACTATGTCTATAATGTCTTGGATTTCAATGTCAATTTTGTTATTGAGTATGTTATACATGGTAATCATGTCCTGTCTAATATGTCGCTGCTCTAAAGTCATTAGGTTCGGATGCTCTAGTCTTTCCATATATGTTTTGCTTCTTAGTTCCGGAATAAGATTTGTCATTATTCTTTGCACTCCTTCCATTAGCCTGATATCTTTGGTTAAATTGGGTCTCCATACTTGTACGGCGTAGTCCAGATGTGGTCTCACTCATAATTTGTACAGACTTATAAGCATTTTCCTATCAAAATTCACAAAATTCCTTTTAATAATTCCAATGACTTTGTTTGCCCATTATTATGTTAAGTGACATATTAAAAAAAAACGTAACCATGTTATTGGGGGAGGGGAGGAGAGTTGGATATTTGCAGAGAGGTTATCTGTTCTATCTTCCATCTTGATTTTTATTTTGCAAGTATGTTCAGATATCTGTTCCAATTGGACAATCTGATAAGTCTTGGTTGTTTCATTTCTGTGAGGTCGTACCTTTCACATCACGATCTTCCCTGTCTATAGCAAATACCACCCGAGTTCCTTGTTTTTGGCCAAAAACGGGGGAGATTGGATGATATCTACCTGAGTTCCTAATGCTAGCCATACTGAAAGCTCCTCTGCACAAGTCATGATTAAATACACAGTATTCTATTTCAATGGTCAAGCCAAATTTGTCTTCACACAGGAAAGTTGTTCTGGTCACTAAACACTTGTGTTTACAATCATACTTTACTTTACATTACAGGTCAATTAATTAGGTGCGCTCAAGGATGACTCTTAAATGGCGTACTTGGGGTAGTGTATGCTATCAAGCATGGGCGGGATTACGGGAAGGGGTCAAGAGGGGGCATTTGCCCCCACTTTTTCCCAGACCTTAGTTCACTTTTGTGTCGTTTTTGCAGACAAATGTGCACAACCCTAATCGAAATTATTCCCCCACAACAGCTCTATCAAATAGGCATATATTTGTTTCGAATCTAAGTCGAATTTGTGTTTAACATCGTAACATGTAGCATGCAGAATAACTGGAGCTGGAGCTAGCACATGGTTCGCAGCACAGGTTACGAATCCTGGAGCAAACACACTAGCGATTCAATTCTGTATGCAATGAACCCGCGGCATGTGCTACAGTGCTAGCTTCAGGAATTGATTTTCAACGTTGCTGCTCTACTGAATGCGTTGAATAACTAAATCCAAAGAAACGATTTACGAAAGCCAGATTTGCATATTTGGTATCAATAATTCAATTCAATACACTGACACATGACACCCCCACCCCCCCCCCCGTGTCATTCAATTCGATTCGCCACACATGAAAGTGTCAGCGGACGTCGTCTAGCTCTTCATTAACAGTAAGTAACATTCAAGTATTTATTATGCATTTCTATGCTGCTTGATAATCTGGCAATAGTTCAAACATAATGCTGGTACTGCCAGGTAATAATTTCATTTTCAAAATCTCAGCCAGCACTATGAAATGACCCGTAAATATTTTTTGCTCCATGTTGCATTGTAAAATCTAAAAAGTCACCCCGCCTCGACTTCAGTGGCGACGGAACCGGTGTACTTGAGGGGCTTATCCCCCATGAAAAAAAGCGGAGGGGGGGGGTCAAAGGTATGTTCATCCCCCAATATTTGCCAAGTGCTCCAAGAAGTGGGGACCGCGGGGAGAATTTCGAAGTGGGTGCTGAACATATTCTTTATCGGTCCAATGCACAATATACTAATAATTTTAGGGGGAAAGAACTGTCTAGATGCGATTTATTGTTACCAGAGGTGTCATTTTTGCTGATCTAGGATTTCCTTTTTGCTTAAATTTCGACGCGCTGCGCCAACTGATGGTGGTGCACCGCCTAAATAGTGACGTATAAGCTTCAGTTCACCATATAAGTTCTTCTATCCGTCCTCCCTAAATTTACACACGTTCATTAATTGTTTAGATTAAATTTAAAGCCTACTATATGGGTGTTAATTTGACCGATCTAAGGGTACCTTTCATCGAAAATTTCGACGCTCCTTGCAAACTGATGATGGCGCTCGCTTAGATAGTGACGTATAAAAAAAGTTGTACATCACCATCTGACCATTTGTTCTACTATCAATCCTCTTCAAATTTTTAAACGATAATGAACTATCTAGGTACAATTGCAGACATGATATCCATATTTCAAGGATGGGTACATGCAGCTTAGAGCACTCGGGAAGTGCCGTTTCCGGCCATCTGGAGGGTTTGTAAAGCCAAAAAATTTCTTGTACGCTCCGCGCCAACCGATGGTAGCGCTCCGCTTAGATTTTGAATTTGAGGAGGTCTAGTTTGTCTCATAGGCAGGCTTGACCCTCATGTAGCAATTTTCGAAGATCTTTCCCGGAGCTTCAGCACTTGTAGACTTAATTTGCCATAAAAAATGTTCAAGAAAATGTTTTACCTCAACATACATTGTATATCAGTCTGTATTGTGGAAATGAAATCAAAAAAAGAAAGAAATTCGTCCCACCAGCATGTGAGCCAACTCTTCACAAGTAACATCACATGAGTATTGTACCCTCCTTTTATTATTGGTTCACCCTCCATAAATTGTTGGTGCCCCCCCCCCACTATTGGAGTACATAACCTAGGGCCCAAACATAACTGTAAAGTCGCCTGCCCAACATTTCGGTCTAATCAAAATTAGCATGGTTAACAATAAAGACGACTGTTCTGTGTTTCCTATTTGTCTAGTTTAAGGAAATCGAAGGGTTAGAGTAGCAGCTCCCTGGTAAGACTACAACATTTGGGAACATGCTAGGTTTTTTCTTTCTTCAAGCAGGGAGCTGCTACTCTAACGCACCAAGTGTTTCTATATGTGAAAATGAAAAATATTTTGACGATAAGATCAGGATTTCGTCGAAACCTCATTACTGAAACGTAGGCAACCCTTTGCGCGAGTCATTGGTTTGGGTGTAGCAAGATGGCGCGAGTGACCTTCAAATCGCTGCAAAACGTAGTATTGTCATCACGTGCGCTATGGCTTCTACGTGCAAATTTCTGTGGTATACAATCGCGTGGATTTTGGGAACCTTATGGAACGCCAAAATGTATAGGAGTTTCCCCGTAACAACGTGAAACGGGTCAGTCATCTGTTTACTTGTAACCCGTATCGTTACTGTATTCGTGTGCGTATATATTTGCCGTGAAACTTGACTTCGTTACATCATGATTTGAAGAGCAATGGATACTAATTCGTGGTAAAGGAGTTTTTCAGCGAACATACTAATTTTCAAAATTGAAAATGATGATATTCATGCCAAAAAAAGCAATTTTTCTAAACAGTTCGAAAGTGGTTAATTTACGTTCGGAAAATATGGCCGAAATTCCCTTTCCACTCCTTTTTTGTGTCTTTTGTCTATATTGATTGGACTACACACCATTCCTTCATCAAATTCAGTAATTAGCAGCCATATAATTGGTTAATGACTGAGAAATTGGCCTTCGGAAAGGATAAGTTTAAACTAATTAAATATTAATGAGGAGTGACGTCAAGAAACTCTGTGCATATTCTATAAGAAAAGAAAGCACTTTTCGCACCGCTGGGGACTGCCTGTATCAATCACTCTGCTGTTGAGTTATCACAGGCGCACACACATATTTGCGCGCCCACGCCTTCCTGACTGCATAGGTTCATTTGCTTCCAACAAGGAACCAACAAGTAGAAAGGAAACTTAATGTGTATACCTGCAGAATATACATGCATGCATACATACACACCATAGAAACATACAAATACACACACACACACACTTGCCCATATAAACACATAAATAACCAGAAAGCCAGTTACTGTAGCTTTGTGATGTTTTGCCATACAACTTGCTCAAAATTCAAAATAACTGTCTGACTAATGTACAGCAAGTGAGTTAAATTTGTCTAAGAATTAAATGAGAACCAGTTCAGGTTTGAAGCAATCCCTTGCTGGCCTCAACCATGTCTTGCAAGGATTTTATGGCGTAGAATTTTTAAAGAGTTTCAATATCCAGAAAGGAACTGTCTTCCTTTGTGAAATATACATTTTTTCAATTTTGAGCTACCAAAACCCATTCTGCCATGATTTGAGATAACCTTAGACCCTTTGAGCCAGTCTGTGTCCATTTGAGATAATCTGTTGACCCCTTGAAGCTCAGAGGGTGAAACCTGATAGGAGGTTTAAGTGCATGTTTAAAGCAAGAGTATGAATTCTGAAACGGATTTCATTATCTGGATGTCAGGTATGCTTCGTTGAAGACCTGTAGAGCCCTTCACAGTACTAAACTGAACTTGCCACAGTATGTTCAACAAAAGAAAATAAGGGCATTGGAGATTTCACAGATTAATTGTGGCTTTAATTCATGAGTTATCATGTTGAAACGGTTTTCAGACTTTGGTACCCGTTGAACTCATGTGACCTATGACAATTTATAGGATTCCTGCCCTCATCAAGCTGGATCTATCTACTAAGTATGAAAGAAAGACATACTCCTTGTGTTATCATGTTTATACGATTATCAGACTTAAATATTCACCGCAAATGACCTTTGACCTCCACCAATTTCATAGGGTTCTTGTACTCTACAAGAAAAATCTGCATAAGATGTATTAAGTTCAACAAAGATTTACTTTATTTTACCTCTATTGACCGTAAATGACCAATCACCTTCACAGAAAACCATAGCTTTTTATGCTCAACAAGATGGATCCACATACCAAGTACGAGGTTAATCCACCAGTAACTTTTTGAGTTCCGTGTTTACAAGCTAGTGTCACATACATACACACACACTATCACCATAGGATAGATTCCAATTGCCTGGGCAAGGAATAAAAAACCAAATAACAAAAGATAACATAACAGATTGTATGTATTGTACCAAGTTTAAAGTAGCGTAATTCACCATTCTTAGGTAAACCACTCTAAAATAATGTATACAGACACAGAAAATGTTGGTAAGAAATTTCAATAGACCTGCATTAAAGAATATTTAGAACCATCACTTCGATTATACCATCAACATTTAATGCTGTCCTTCTACATTGAGTTGCCTTCATAGAAACATTATAGAAAATATGAAAATTTATCTCTTTTCTAATTTTCATTCAAATTCTCCAGATAGTTTGACACCTGTCTGGTTGCAGTTTGTTGAAATCATTAAAGTGTTAATTGCTTCATCATTGTCAGATGGAGTGAAACCAATTTCACCAGATGAAATATAAAGGTGTCCTTTTTCTTTCTTCGTTTTCTCTCTTCTTTTTTTTTAACATCGGCAGAATGCCACAATCAAACTTCAATATAGCATTTAAACAAACCATATTCATTCCCTTCCTCTACAATCACTTCTAAACTAACCTAAATATTAAAAGAGATCAGTACTTTGCATTGTGTTTGCAAAATGGTGATATTAAACGGTGTGGCATTTGAACAATAATTAGAATCTTATAAATTTTATCTAAAACAATAACCTTCATCTCAGGCAAACTCTTTATCCTTAGGCATTGTTGTAAACCAAATGGGAAACACAAAGGAATGATAAAGAATCCACATTCCTTAAGCCTCTGCTAATATTTGAAGCAAATTTTTAAATAAAATGGTAGTTTCAATAATTTATTTTTTAAATGGAACAATGCATGGATACAGTTGTACAGGTTTTACGTACAAATGAAGTCCTTTACCTTGACACATTCTTAATAGCTTTTATCTTCTTTCCAGTAAATTAATACCACTTTATCAATTTATATAGACAGAGCTTCCAGTAAATTAATACCATTTATCAATTTATATAGACAGAGCTTCAATGTCTTCTCTAGCAGAACCACGAATATTGGCCAAGTTTTGCCAAATGAGAAAAAAATCATATTACCTAAGACATCAGAAACAATTGCTGAAATTAAAGTATATCAGATTTCATACTGCCAACCAGAGTAATTTAAAATAGCCAAATTTGACAAGAGAATGAAAAAGGAAAAAAGACAAAAATTGTTTGTCTTTGCAATAAAAAACAAATGAAAAGCATTGTCACAAAGAGATGTGAAATAAGAAAATGTTGCAATAAATGCATTCAGTATCACACTTTTCTTAAACAAAATAGTAACATAGTTATAGTTCACAGTAAGGATGTTTAGCAACTAACATGGTGAAGGTGTTAACTTGTTCACTGTTCCTCCATGAAGACCATAGCCTCACATAACAAACACAGAATCTTTGTTACAAAGTGTGTCAACGTATGTTGATATGTTTGTGAACAGTGCACACACAGTGACATGCACATAACAAGCTCTGTGACACAAACTTGGTTTGCAGGATAAGCAAAACACTCCACATAAGTGTCTAGATCTTTAATGGGATTTCCATGTTGTAGTCGATGTAAATCTAAAATTGACAAGTAAAATATCTCACACTGTTAGTTGAATACCCCATCTCAAATCTTCTGCCTATTAAACTATGTTTGATTGAATTGATCCTATTTTGACTTACTCCAAGAAGTGGATCTCAGTAGATAGCATGTGATGTCATCAGGGTAACTGCTCTTTAACAGCTTTACCTAGGCTACATTAACTTTAGATTGATCTATCCTTGAAACCTCATACATTAGAATGTTTGCTTTGCTGTCAATCTTCTCTGTGTATAGAAATGCAAGACTTTTTTTGTTCTTTTCTCTTTGGATCAAAGATTGAATGATATAAAGACATTTTCAACTCCATTGCCCTTATGACATCATTCACTATATTCTTGCCAGATGCATTTACAAAACATCACCAACTTTAGGAACATTCATGTTGTTACAACACAAAATGTTATGGAGATATAGTTCTCACTAAGAGATTCAGAAAATATTGAGTAACTCTCCTTAGCAATCGACGTAATGGATCAATTAGTACCAGTAGCAATCCCTTCATTTTGCTCATCTACTGTACCTTAAAGTTCTCTTGCCACAGTCAAATATGTCATTTAGTATTACAAACTTACAATGTGAGGCATGCGCAATGTATAAACCATACAGTATACATAGTACAAAATGTGCCTTATGCACATTTGGGATATTGGCACAGTGCATGTGGTATGCACAAAGTACCATTGCATTTGTAGCATTTATATGTCAAATATTTTAAAGGCTAAATTCAGAATTATTTCAGTATAATTTGTTACAAACTTTTTGTGTTTGATATTCCTTATTCCCTATGTCGACTGTCTTACTGCATATGTTACACTGAAGTATATCATAACTGTTGCTTCAGATATTTTGGCAATATATCTCAATTACAAGGTCAAAATACTTACAAACATTGAATAGACTGAGAACTTATGCCGAGACACTCAAGGGCAACTTTCTGTCGTAAAACTGAGGAATACTCAAGACTTCTACTTCCACAGTTTACAAAATCTGAACATTCTGTGGAAATTCAAATATTTGTCAAAATGGAAGAAATTTATAACAGTCATTGTAGACCCTTTAAAAAGTGACATGTGATATCTGAGCCAACCACTCATGAATATTTACAATAAATCAATTTAATAGAAATTTAGAAAACTGAGTATTTTCTCTACTGACAAGACAATGGAACCACTTGCATTAAAGTTAAACTCCAAGTTACAAATTTATTATCATAAAAAAAGGGCAAACCGATCATGAGGGATGAGTTTCCTGATAAAAGCTGACAAGAAGGTTACAATTAACCACTGACATCCTCCACATAACTAAAACCAAAACCTACCACCACTAACCAATACCTTCAGTCTACATTTTCAAGTTTTTCTTGATTTCAGATTTAATAACTCAACTTAAATGATATCCAACATCTGATAGAAAATAATAATT
The DNA here is from genome assembly GCF_037975245.1 of Apostichopus japonicus. Taxonomy (NCBI): domain Eukaryota; kingdom Metazoa; phylum Echinodermata; class Holothuroidea; order Aspidochirotida; family Stichopodidae; genus Apostichopus; species Apostichopus japonicus. Next base: position 218,722 of record NC_092567.1, read on the forward strand.
ATGAAGACAACTTAGGATGTACAGTAATCACATTACAACCAGTTTCTTAATTAGTCCCTTTCAAGTAAAGAAACAGTTGGAAAAGAAGGTAATTTTGACCTTGTTAATTCATCACTGGCACTTATATGTGAATACATATTGCAAAAATTACCAACATTCACATTTTCCAGTTATTCTTGTAGACATTAAGATTACCACTTTTCCAAGGAGAGAAATTTGAATTGTATTAAAAGAGAATCAAAGAAAAAATTAACACGTACATGTTACTTTACTTCAATATAGCCTCAAACGAACCTTTCCAATTTTGTCAAATATTGGAAAGTTTGCTTAGTGCTGCTTACACAATGAGCTGTATGATGTGTAACACCCTATGGCATGCAACAGACGTCATAAATAACATTGAAAATTCTTACACAAAATTTGAAGCCAAAGTTACTCACAGTTTTAGTCACAGTGCTGGCAACATGTTTTAAATTCTTGCATGCATTAAAGAACATATATTGTTATCAAATATAAGATAGTCAAGACATTTATAAAGTGATGATTATACTGGAAGCCCTGATGTAAATAAAATGCATTAACACTTAATCACATATTGGTTAAAACTCAGGCTCACCACAATATACACTATTTAATATATTCCAAGTAGAAATTCCAAATAAAACACCCTTTTTGGCCATGCATAACATGTGTAAATATGAGGCATGGATAACACTGTCAACAGACGAGGGCAGCAAACTATAAGGTTTGAGGGCAGCAAACTTGACACTCAACAGGACAACATTGTGTGAATGTGTTTAGGATATACAGACACGTGCTAGAATAAGATTATTTGTGCCTGGCTAGGTAGTAACAGTAACATTAGGCAGAGGGAGCAAAATGATACTGAAGACAACATTGTGTGAATGTGTTTAGGGCACACAGACATGTAGAGATCAATGTCTACATGTGCTAGAATAAAGATTATTTGTGCCTGGCTAGGTAGTAACAGCATGGAGGTCTGTTTTACCTCCATGGTAACAGTAACTGTGGATACTAGGCAGAGGAAGCAAAATGATACTGAAGACAGATGGCAAGGTGAATACTGAACAATTCTGTTCAGAACAGCAAGTATGGCTGTATAAACCTGTCCAGGGTAGATGGACAGTACTACTGTATATACACATGATAAGGCTGGTAAATACCAAACCCTATTAACATAGCCAGTGGTCAGGCTACAAAAGACTTACACTGTATCAATCTGCCAATGTATCAAAGCAACCATTAGCTGGTCAAAAACTCTCCCACTGACATTTCATAATAGTTGTACAACATGTGTCCTTTTATACAACTAAGACATCCACCCCTTAGTTGGTGGTTATCTTATATAACCATTTCTATGCTGGGTGAGCCAGTCAGAGGCCACTGTACCTTGGATGCAATAAAACCTCAATTTCCGTACATACAACCCATATAGCTGCAGGGAACTCACTCTAATAATTTTCTGTGTAAATATGCAGTAGAGCCATCTAGGAATACCATTATCTCAGCATAAGAAATTAAATACTATCAGTTTAACACTATCAGAAATACTGTTTGTTAATATGATTGCAACAGTAACAATAACAAAGAAGAATAAGACAAACTAAAGAAACAAGATGATAAAAAGAACCAAAACCTGTCACTTAAATACACAAGAATTAAAAGCAGATTTGACATAGGACATATAATTTTAAAGTGCTCAAGACAAATGCACAAAATGAGTGGTGAAGAGTCACTGATATTATTTAACAGCTGTACGTTAGATTTGTTTGATACTGATTTTGACAAAAACACAATGTCAAACAGAACAGCTGCCAAAAAGTGTATGTTGAATAGAATTGATATAGCAATGGATTAACATGAACATTTAGCTATACGGTGTTCAGTATTATGTATGTTCACATAGGGTGTTCAGTATTATGTATGTTCACATAGGGTGTTCAGTATTATGTAAGTCATCATAGGGTGTTCAGTATTATGTATGTTCACATAGGGTGTTCAGTATTATGTATGTTCACATAGGGTGTTCAGTATTATGTAAGTCATCATAGGGTGTTCAGTATTATGTATGTCATCATAGGGTGTTCAGTATTATGTATGTTCACATAAGTTCACAGAACACATCTTGGTTGATTTATTAGATTAACATGAACATTTAGCTTTGCACTGAAGAGATGACATCAGCAAATCAACCTTCAAGAAGCATTCCAAGCATTGAGGGCGCATATTTTAAAGGTTTAATTCTTGAAATTGATTACCAATAGGAGCATGTCTTAGCACATATTTCTTTCTACTGAACTATGACATATCAAAGCTAAGATTCTCTTTTAAGTCGATATAACTTTTGTGTCCGACAAGTTTGACGTAATGAGACTTATTTCACTTACATGCATAGTTGCATTACAGGTGTTCTATATCTCAGCTGATCAAGGAACCCAATCAATGTGGAATATTCAACACAACACGTGGAGCTAAATAATTTGACTCCATTTGCTTCAATTGTTGGGACATTTTTCTTACTTTCTTTCCTTCCTTTGAAATTAAACTATACTGCAAGACAGTCCTGTCCTGAATTCTGAGGTAGTTGACACTACCATAAAACACACAGAATCTGCTCCTTGAAGAGGAAAGGTCACTTTATAAGAAGATGTCCAACAAGATTTAAGCTGCTCAGCTTAAAGTTGTACTGAAGATACCTGCATCTTTACAAAGACTATGTACAGCTTCCGAACCTTTGTTATTGCCCAGTAGCCAGCTGTTTGGTTAACCTGAGAAGTAAACAAAGATTCATAGTAGTTAATTAAAATGTTATGAAGCTATTCACACACCTTTAAGCATCCTCTTAAGTAAATTTTTACATTTTTACCTTCAATGTTTTAGATATTTTAGCCTTTAGACGATGAAGCTCATTACCAATCTACAGTGCATTTACAGATCTAGAAGATATGCTACAATAATACTTCCAAAAAGAAAACACTACTATAGAAAGACTGTGCGGCTGTCATTCATCTTAAGCAATGATATATATAGCAATAGCAATTATGCATGTAGAAGCATCCTCATAAGCAGGCAGATGAATTTAAAAAAAATATTGGCTGTAAACAAATTTTTTAACATTAAAAAAAAGCATTTGTACGACTCTAAAAAATAACGGGAGTAAAGTTTAACGTTCCAACTTGAACAATATATTGTAGTCTTCACCCAGTCTCTCTGTGGTTGACCTGCCATTTATTCATTGGCAAGAGAACAGAAGAGTATTTGTAAGCTTGTCTATGTATCCATCACATTCTAAGTCTGAACGTCCAACTTCCTGACTGGCAAATTGCCAGTAAGCTAGACAACCTGGAGCACTAGTGAAGTTAAATATTATTGCTAATTTACAGACAGTGGTAGACATCAAATTGACCTGCTTGTGATTCGACTAGTCATATATCATAGCACATATGTTAGTTGGCTGAGATATTTCTGTGACATCCAGGGTTAGGTGTCAGCATGTGAAAAGGCTTCAAGAGTAGTAACATACTGTATACATTACTGCAGGACTGCCAAGCGGGCCAAAAACCCAGTCTAACACGGCCTAGATTACTAATGCAGTATGTTTGAATTTGCACACAATTTCTGCTGTTGAGTAAGAGAACACAACAAAAAACTTTGTGCATTGCAGCAGCATTCTGTACTTTAGAGATTTTTGTGTATCATAATATAGTTATGAACAGATATTTCAAGGCTTGCTAATTTTGATCAAGAATATTTAAAGTACTAGTACAGGAGTCAGTGGATGAAGGGTGGGATTATATGGTGCTGGATTGGTGGTAATATAGGTACTGCACAATAGTAGAGATGATTGGCAACAGTACAACACTTTGATGGGATAATTGGATTATATTCTCAGACACTTTTAATTAAAACTTGTGCTGATGTGTTTAATTTACCAGTTTTGATGAGTATTTCAAATGTTATTTTTTGTTCTTGTTCAAGCCTTCAAGCCTTGTACTTTTCACTCAGCGATTGTAACTACATGTATGGAAGAATAAGGTTATTTTACATGTTCCCTAAATTCATGCACAATGTTATACATACGTAGCTGCACTGATAGACACTGAAGTTGCTGTGTTCATTACTCAACTTATTACTACTTTTTCAATTGCAATTTAAATATCCAATGTCTTTCCTTTTTCAAAATTCCCACAGTGAAACTAAGAAACATCAAATTTGTATTTTGAGACATTTTCATAGATCATTTCACCTATTTAACAGAATTACACAATAAACATCAACACATGCGCAAAGTTATCAGAAAGTTTCCTTGCTTCCTTCGAGTTAAACTCCCGACCTTTATGTATAATTCTTTTAATTTCTTCCATCGATGGAATCACATTGCTAAAGGATAGAACTAAACAGCTCAGCTGGACGTGGCAGATCTGATGTGCAGAGGTAGATGTAAATGTAGTTTCTCCTGATATCGACAGCTATTATGTATACCTGAGTTTCTCCTGATACTGACAGCTATTATGTATACCTGCTTATGTGTACGTCTATTATGTGTACTCACCAGTCCATGGCTTCTGTCAATCCGTCACCTTTAACTGCTGATGTTGCAAATATACTCCACGTCCTGCTCTTTAAAGCTGTCAAACCTAAAGCACTTGTGACTTCTGTTTTCGAAAGGGCGCCCTCCATATCCTGTTTGTTGGCAAAAACGACTAAAATGGCCTTCTTTAATTCTTCTTCCTGCAGATAATATATAAGGATGAATAAGGATGAATAAGGATGAATTGGTTAAACCGTTCTGTGCTGTTTTTTATGTTGGTGTATTCTGAAAGATCTTTAATGCAGTTGATTGTATTTATAAAGTCTCTCACCAACTATACCTACTTGGACAGAAAAAATTATCAATCTAATTAGCTTAGTGTATTAATGTCATCATTTCATGCCTAAAATTTCTACAAGGGGTAGATTCTACAGACCCCCTACAAGGGAATCAACTTCAACAACATCCAGTATCACACCCCATCCTGGATCCAGCCAGGTCACAACAGATATTCAATGTCTTAACAAGCACCAACAAATATGCCCAATGTCAGCCTAACATGCTTTCACAGCAGATACAGTATACCAAACCTAAGCTACCTCGAATATATGACATATCAGGACTGAAGTTATATTTATCATTAATTATTGAGCCTAATCCCCTGATAATTTCACATATAGAACATTGTCCTGATAAGTAGAGTGAATCAGATGGTAAGTTGTGTATTGTTGTTGCTTTGATAACGGGACGCAAATTTTTTAATAAGAGTTAATAATTTATTTTGTGAAGATTACCAAATTCATAATTCTCTTTTCTACAGCAAAAACCGCTAAGAATTAGCTAGATAAGAGTTAGCTTACCTCTAACATTGAAACTAACTCTGACTTGGATATTCCTAATCTGTCTTTATCACAGCTGTCCACAACATAAATAATCGCATCTGTGTTAGCATAGTAGCATCTCCAGTAGGGTCTGTCAAGAAATAAAATTAGCAAAGAGAAAATTATGCCAGACATGCTCCAGGATAAGAAATTCTCCAAAACCTCAGGAATACATATAAACAAACTTCAGGAATACATATGAACAAACCTCAGGCATGTGCTATACATACTTGGTGAGTTAACATATAACACCATGGACCCATCAAAACTGAGATACTTCCTCCATGAATACCAGGTTGGATTGTTGCCATAAGGTAGCATCTACCTCATGTGCTATACATGCTTGGTGAGTTAACATCTAACACCATGGACCCATCAATATCACTCAGATACTTCCTGCATGGATACCACTGTTGGATTGTTGCAATAATTTTCATACAATGGCAGCAAATATTACATGATACAAATATTTTGGAGATGTGTGGGCCCAGTACTTTTCTGCCAAAAGTGGTTCCACTGGCATGTTTTAATTGGGATAGTATAAATCAGTTACTACTTCTTTTGCATGAATTGCAAAGTATGATGATAAACAATGTCAGGTTTCATTGTGAGAGGAAATGCCCTATTTGTGCATTTTTATGAGTATATATACTACCCTAGTTGAAATTAACCTTTCAGTATATTTAAAAAAGTAAAACCATTCATATTACCTTATACTTGTTTGGCCACCAAGATCCCATACTTGGAATTTCAAATTCTTGTAGGTTACAGTTTCAACATTAAAACCAATTGCTGTTGAAAAAATAGATGAAGGGCATCTTTATATTAAATCAAAGAAAACAAATTGAGGATTCTGATACATGTATCATATTCATAACACTTAATCCTATAGTAATGCTCTTAGTAGACAAATAGCAACTAAATGGTTAAGGTTAAATGTATTTTTTTCCCTTTAATCACTTAACCATCTCATTCTTTTATACCATTGCAGACAGAGATTGCAGTGAGCCCAGACACATAATGAAGATTAGGGTACAGGTGGCACAGGTCCTAGACATATATTCACTTGGATAGAAGTGCCAGCAATAATGACACAACACCAACATTATAATCATTCCTCTAAACACTAGTTGGTCAGAATTTCCACTAGTGGTATCAAGCAACACTTCTCAAGTGAAAAGTCAAAGTAATACTTTGGATCAAATTTAATGTTCCTCTCCTCAAAAGAATGGTTACTTACTTGGTATTGTAGTGACAACTTCACCAACTTGTAATCTGTAGAGGATGGTTGTTTTACCGGCACCATCTAAACCAAGGATCAATATTCTCATCTCCTTGGATCCAAATAAGGATGAAAAAATAGACGAAAATACCCCACCTGTAGGGAAGGACACAGAAGGCATGATGTCATACCACAACAGATCATCAATTCATGCATTATACACATACTGGAGCAGTGGAGTACATTTGCAGAATCACAAGGTCACACAAACAAGTGAGGCTATAAGAAAAACTGAAAAACTTAAACATGCCATCACACTGTATGACCAAGCAAAATTAAAATGCCTCACTTCATTGTATGAACATAAACAATGATATCGAAAAAGACAAAATTACATTCTTTTAATTTCCACAAAGAAGCACACCATATCATTGATCATGTTTACATGGTCATAGCAGTTAATAATGATATTGCTCTTGTTTGTTCAATACTGGACAGAAGTTAACACCAAAGTGCATACCCTGCATTAGCTAGGTCTGCCAACTGCATGCCTAGCAATACATAGCCTACAATAAAATGGAACTGATTTTATGACTTCAAGTGGAGAGGAACTAGTAAGATAACTAAGAACACACATAATTTATGTTAATATAAAATGGAACAAGAGCATGGCCAATGCTTTTTCATTTAGATCTTCTCTGTGATCTAGCCTCAAACTCAAAGGGCAGGCCAGACTACTACCTTACTCCTACCTCACTTGGTTAGGCTAGGCCTAATCAGGCTATCCTGTGAAAACTCAGTAGCCTAGGCATAACCCTGTGATACCCTTTCCTTAGGCCAGGCTTGCAGGTAACTTATTCGATTCCTAGTCTGACTTATGACCTGAATGCCTAAGCAATGCTTAACTCAGCCTTGGCTTGTGAATTGGGCACAGTATAAGGCCTACATTTGAATGGGCTAGGCTGGTCCTTGGGTAGCCTAGGCCTATAGTATAACTTAGAAAATGAACAGTGTAAAAAAATAAGTAATCACAACCGTAGAAGTGTTGCCTAAGAAGACAAACACGTAATAGACTTCCAGAGAAAATGCATTATCAAAGTTAACTTGTTATGGCCAAAGTCTGGTTTACTTACCCATCGCAATGCAGTAATGATAAATTCTATGTTGAAGACGGCCTTAGTTTAGGTTAGGCCAACGGCGATCTGTCACAGATGCAGGTTATGTAGATATTCAAGAATTGGAAACCTCTGTCAAGACTCAATAAGGCTAACTTCCATGAACCATCCTTTGAAAATGTCTAGATAAATGGCTGATTTTCTTGTTCGCTGTCTTTGATAACAGTGAAGGGTCCCCTAACTACAAACTTGGCACACTTGTGTATGTATTTACGCTGTACGGTTTCGTCGTTCGTGAAAGCGTTACCGCTTGTTAAGTTTAGAAGATTACCTGTACGTAAACACTGTTGACAGTTATACTACAATACTTTACAAACGTGGAATATGAGTTAGGCTTCAGATTTGCAATGTCCAACGTGTCCACTGATACGTTTTCAGTACGGATGCCTCTTCGTGCCAGATCGTATTACTCACATAATTCGTATGGTAGTATTGGAAATCCATACAAAACATAATGATTAGGTTGGGATTTAGCGAGTGTCTATGGGCGGCTATTATTGCATCAAGGCAAATTATATGAATCTACATATATCTATATATATATATCTATATATGTAATTATACATTAAATGACTTTCGAGTTGGTTAGAATCATGTTTGGTCTCTAGAGGCAATTATGTCACCAATACAGAACTAGTATTGTTCGCATTGGCGAAGCCAGGATTTTTTCACTGGGGGGGGGGGCGCTGGGGTGCTTGACCATTTCCTGGGAGGGCGTCTTGTTACTATCTAAGCGGAGCGCCACCATGTTGGCGCGCAGCGTAACCAAATTTTTAAGCTATAAAGCCCTCCTAGATCGTCGGATATGGCACTTCCCGGGCATTTTAAGCATGGGCGTCGATCCGATATGAAACGTGGGGGAGGGGGGGGGGACGTAATCGATTCGAGTATTCCGGCCGCAAGTACTATCTAAGCGGAGCGCCACCATCGGTTGACGCGCAGCGTACCAAAGAAAATTTCAGATTTCAATACCTGCCAGATCGCTGGAGATGGCACTTGCCAGGCTGGATAGCAGCCATCTAGTTGCGTGATTTCGGGAAAATGACAATTTCGTCACTCAGGAAATCTGCAATAAAGTTCATGCGGCCTTAATTTTGGTGGATTATTTCTGTTATTAGTGATTCCAATTGACATGAGCATTAGAACCCAGTGTAAGTTGACAAATGATGCGGCGAACTGGAAACCCCAGCCCCATTATGCCCTATGTTTCAGGATAGAATACCCCTCATTTGTTCGAACCCATGACAACTAACAATCTGTGAATAAATTTATTTCGAAATGGGCACATTATATTGCATCAAGTCGGTCAAGGAATGACCCCAGAGCCTCAGATATAGGCCTACAGGAACGATGTCCCAAAATGTCCTAACGAACTTTATGTCAAACTGACATCAAAGATTGCATCTGAAACATTATTCGGGTGATAAACTGATTCTCAGCGATAGTATTGTCTTTCTTGAAAATTTGTTTTTTTGGCGGTTTTAAGAGCATCAGGGTACGTCCCAGAAGTGAAAACCCAGCCTATGCGCTATGTCACGTCCGGTTTTTCAGCAACTATAGCCTACTGCCGGTCCGCTGTCGAAGGGTCGTTCATGAGTGGTTATCATGGAGATTCGAGACCATTCAGACCAATGATATATTTTTCGAACATGACACCCAAATTCCCAGTGGGGGGCGACAAGCTTTCATGGGGGGCTGTCGCCCCCCACGCCCCCCTTGGCTATGCCACTGATTGTTCGATACAGGAGGCCCAGGTTCGAATCCCGGTAGAGGCTGGAAGTTTTTTTCAGTTTCTGGATTTTACAACTCATTCCGTTTTCAATTATATATATATACATGATAAGACATACATATAAATATAAAAATAAAAAATGATTTGAGGTAAAACAGCCAATGTTTGGTTTTTGCTGAGCTTTCTAGGGCTATTTTTGCTCAAAAGCTCTGCAAAAACCGAACATTGGCTGTTTTACCTCCCATCATTATTTAATTCAATTATTGTATCACTCGAGATCCAGCCTTTCTCTAAATGCAGCATAATTGTTTAACAGTTTTTTCTACACACATACATATATATATATATATATATATATAGAATGAATGTGTACCAGGTGGTATCACAGGATATAGAATATATTCATAAAGATCAGCATACCAGAAAAATTCCACTTCACAACCACTTGCTACAGATATCATACTCCTGTAGTTGTACTTTTTGCAAGTTTTATCGATACAATTGTAAACACAGATGCAACATGATATATGCACATTTTGTCGGGGCACGATGTGTACCAGTTTTGAGAAAGGTTTTGAAATGTTTTATTCGATCATGGTAATATTCATCATATCATTTAACAGTCACTGCCTCACATTATTTGAAACAGGCTATTCAAACTATTGTATATATTATGTCGTTATTCATCCACTAGCAATAATTGATGGGAAAAGTCTAATTTTCTGTAAGGGGGGGGGGGGGGCGTGTCCACTGTGATCGTCACCCCAGATAAATGAACAAATTGCTAAAAAGGTCTTTCTAGATTTAAATAAGGCTCAATCTGAATGGAATCAATGAATTTTATTGTCTCATTCGTTAGACTTGACATGTTAATTTCAAAAATAATGACACAAACAGAAGGATATAGAAGTAGAATGGTGGTCACAATATTTTAATTGAAGTCACTGTTGATTATATACCTAATCTGAATAATGACAAATGATACCTTAGATGATAACTTAAGGTTAATAACACAACCGAGAGATGTTCCTCAGTATAGATTTTTGTGGTGTTTCTGAGAAGATGTCAAATTAGCATGTTTGCTAGACTAGGTGTTCCAGCCACTTGAACTAAAGAGCTTCCAAGGCTGGCTAAATATGCATTTTCTCAATCTATTAACTTTGTATAGTAACCAGAACTAGCAACTGTTTTTAACCCTTCTACAAGTATCAAACTAATACCCTTGCAATGATTTATCATTTTAACTTTAAAGCAGAAAAAGAGAAAATAAAAGTCAAAGTAAGTACAAGAGAAAATTATCTACAGCAGCAAGAAAAATAGAATTAACCTTCAATATTTGATGACACTTTTTAGAGTAATCCTTTACTTCAAAGGGTTATTATTCTTTTCAAAGAAAAAATCTGTTAACTACATACAATTTAGCCAAAACCAATTTGAAGGATTGCAATATTTACTCAAGAATGGTGAAAGAGCATTAGAATTAATCTATAGTTTAGTTTGCAAAGTTTTATAAAAAAAGCTATCTAAAGTACTTTCTTCAATAAGGAAAATTAAAATCTTGAGATGCAAAGCCACACTTGTTGCAGAATAACCACTGAGATTCTCCGAAGGTCAAATTTCATCAATATTGGTCTACAAAATATAAGAATATCTGTCTTCCAAGGAGCATTTTAAACCAACAATTATTTGTGATTTATGTTGAGTCTTTTTTAATATATAACTAAAATGTTGAGTTACATCTTTCAGGAAAGTGTACTACAAAAACTTTAGTATACCACCTGGGAGAGGTGAGGAGGGGGGGGGGTGAGGAGGGGGGCAGGGTTGTTGGGAGGGGACCAAACTGAAGAACTTTAAAACAATGCTTCATGCAAGAAACAGGTATTCATATATGAATGCAAGTAGGAAATGGCATCAACAAGTCTATGGTCATGAGACTTGACTAATACAAAGTATTTTCATACGCAAGACATCCATTGACCTCCCATGACATGTTTACTATCACTAATAATGCCATTTACTAGAAATACTAGTACATCTACAGTCATTTCACTGGGAAAACAAACTGGTTTTCAGGCAACATTTCAGTGGTTTAATAGGACATTACAATATGCTAAAAAATGGCAGAAATATTTCAGTTTTGTTCCCCAAAGGTAGAAGGGGACAGAAGACACATGTTTGTAGAGTGAATTTACTAAAGTACATGGTCTTCATGAGTAATTTAAATGTCATTACATTTATTTAAAGCTTATGTGAGAAGAAAAGCTAACCATTATCTATCAACCATGTGAAAGAGGAGCTTGTGATGAACAACAACCACCAAGAAAAGCAAATTATTAAAACATATACAGTGTTAGTGATTACTGAGTAACAAAGCATACAAATCAAAACAAATAAAGAAACAAGGCGAATACACAACCGACAAGCTGCGACATGTATGTACAATCAAATCTTCACATTTGTTTCTTGTCACAATGAAGTTTTTGAAACTTTAATTGCCACACATACTTCCCCGCAGTCACAGAGCTACCTGTATTTCTAAAAAAGATTGTTTAATGGCAATAAAGGAATCCTTTCAAGCATTTGTGGATTGTGAGTTATCCACCTTACATAAATGGCACTTGGTCAAGCTAGACTAAAGCAAAATGTCTATTAAATTTAAAGCTTTTTCTTGTTTCAAACTGTGAATGTCTGAGGAGAGATATTTTCCTGCTTTTCATTTGGAGATATCAAACTAATTACCAAATCAGTGATGCAAAAGAAACATCAGTAATAGTGAGAAAGTTTGAGTGAGAAGTCTGCTATATTTCTTCACTATTTACTATGTTTTGCAGTTAATTATTAGTGAATTTAGTGACAAAGAAATTCAGTAGATGGGGCCGGGGCCCTCTCTGGGTTCTTATAACGCCTAAAGAAATGGGCAGAAAAAGTAAAGAAATTGGAAATGACTTATCTCATTATCCTGATAAATGAGAAAGCAGCATCACTATCAGTATTGAAGGAGATGATTGTAAAGCATCATTATGCATTCAAATATGAAGTTCTAAAGATGGGACAATATTTGGGTTTAATTTTTAATTTGCTCAATCACTGTGAATGGGCCGAAAGTTTAGCATGCAAAGCACATTGTCATGATTGTGTGATTATTTACCTCACAATTGTACCAACACATTATTAAAGAGTAAGGGATCGGCTAATGGAATGCATAATGAGGCTTCATGATGGGAATTACAACAAGAAACAGCTTCAATGGCCTGCACAATGAGTTTATTTTCAAAATTGTAAAAGTGTACAGTTAATCAATTTAAGTCAGTTGAATCTCACACCAAGATGAGACATTTACTCTAGGGGATGTTTGAGATGGTGTACTTTAGGACTTTTACTATCATTCACACCCAGGATGCATTTGACCTTTACCTAATCGTCCTCATAACCATTGGCATTTTGTCTGTGTCTACCATCTGCCCCATCGTCACGACCTCTTGACCTTGATCGGCTGCGATTCCTGCTCCTTGATCGGTCTCGCTGTTCCTTATCTGGAGATCTGTAAAATCAAGATCAAACAAAATGTAAACATGTAACGTGATATTTAAAATTTGATCAAAATACAACCTTGGGTAGAAATATTGCTTTCCTCTGTGAATCAGTGAGTTAAATACTATAAAAGCACACAAAGTTTTCAATGGAATTGCCGTAATGGCATCATTCACTATGGTGTAACAAGATGCATTCACAAAATACCACCAAATATGTAAAATTCATATCTTTTTCAAACAAAACACTTTTGGATGTGATTTTTATCTGAAGATGCAGACAATTTCCAGCAGTTCTGTAAAACAGTCATCAGAACATTTAATGTACAGGAAATTGCTGCCAGACAGGTGGTATGCATAGGTACAGGAAATTGCTGCCAGGCAGAGGTGGTATGAGCAGGTACAGGAAACTGCTGCCAGACAGAAGTGGTATGAGTAGAAAAAGGAAATTGCTGCCAGGCAGAGGTGGTATGAGTAGAAAAAGGAAATTGCTGCCAGGCAGAGGTGGTATGAGTAGAAAAAGGAAAATGCTGCCAGGCAGAGGTGGTATGAGTAGGTACAGGAAATTGCTGCCAGACAGAAGTGGTATGAGCAGAAAAAGGAATTTGCTGCCAGGCAGAGGTGGTATGAGTAGGTACAGGAAATTGCTGCCAGACAGAAGTGGTATGAGTAGAAAAAGGAAATTGCTGCCAGGCAGAGGTGGTATGTGTAGGTACAGGAAATTGCTGCCAGACAGAAGTGGTATGAATAGAAAAAGGAAATTGCTGCCAGGCAGAGGTGGTATGAGTAGAAAAAGGAAATTGCTGCCAGGCAGAGGTGGTATGAGTAGAAAAAGGAAATTGCTGCCAGGCAGAGGTGGTATGAGTAGGTACAGGAAATTGCTGCCAGACAGAAGTGGTATGAGCAGAAAAAGGAAATTGCTGCCAGGCAGAGGTGGTATGAGTAGGTACAGGAAATTGCTGCCAGACAGAAGTGGTATGAGTAGAAAAAGCAAGTATATTCAATGCAGCAATATTCATTTCCACAGGTGAAGTTTGAGGGCATTTATGAATTACAGACAAGGCATTAAAGGGCATCAGTTCATAATAAAGCATACTAAACCTTGCTACAGTTTCAAACACTTTTGTTTGGAGGTTATAACATGCCAAATTATTCTAAGATAATGAGTAGTGTTACATTAAAAATGTCATAATGATGTTTTGAATGTGAAAGACAAGTGCTTGTTGAAGTCTGATCATCAGAGACAAATTTTTAACCTTTTGGGCTTTTTTTTTTTAATTTGTTGCAAATGTGTGATTTGAAAACATTTGTCAGAAGAATATCATAGATTTATACTTCTGTCTGTAGCACAGAATGTGGTTGACTGATGTCAATATTGCTGTAGTTGCAAGACAAGAATAGGTGATACTGCCATGGCAACATGATAAGATCTGCTTATCTGTTTCCATTTTCTAATGAGATATGCAATATTGCAACAATGTTTCTGATAACAATACTGATATAATATGCATCATGTAACTGCACTAAGAAGAATAGAACTATGTCACACATCATAGCATGGAACATGTTGATCATTCACCTTTAGGACATCTTTTGCTGATTTAACAATTTTAGTACTTGTTCTCAAATTCAAGCCTGTAGTTAACTCATGAGACTAATAGTTCCGTTTCTCACCTTGAACGTGATCTGCGATCAAAGCTACTCTTTCTTTCACCACTGTCACTGCGATCTCGGCTTCGTTTTCTGTACCTCTCCTTGCTCCTGCTACGGCTGTATCTGTGACAAGAAAAGAAATCATTAAAACTTCTTCCAAAGTGATCAACTTTCACTGTTCAAGGAAACTGGACAAAGAATGTTCACTTTGAGAGGTGAACGAACATTCAAATCTGGCTTAGCATAGCTTTGAAGTTGTGTTTGCCACTTGTTCGCAATTGTTGTAAATAATGGAGCACAGAATAGTAGTAATGAAGAACATAAGCAACTACAAAAGTCAAACAATATGGCTAGACATGCCAAATGTCCACAAATGTTTGGTATTTAAGTATTTACTCAGGCCTAGAGCTTCCAAAAATTGCAAAGCATATACTTAGGCCTAGCATCACTTGGAAATAGATACAAGACAAACCTTGGTTTTTGGCAGGAAGTTATAAAGTGAAATAACAGTTGATTAAGGGCAAAAATAAAAAATAATCACATAGCTTGAGTAATAAACAGGTGTACAAGTGGATCAGGGTTGTGTGCCTAACATATTAAATGTCTGCTGTGATCACAGGGAAGCACACTACGATACAATGAGTGTAATATTCTGCTGGATTTTGCATAAAAACACTGATCTTTCATATCCTGAATGTTAGAGATAATGCAAATCAACATGGACTGTGTAGTACTCACCTTCTCCTTGAAAATCTAATAAGGGATAAAGGAACATGAATACAATAAACTCACATCATTGCAAATCATTTCAGTTTCCAACTATTTTGTGTTTTCTTTTACTTTTACATTTTGACTGTACAATATTTTTAAGCTGTTGTTGGTAAACCTATATTTGGCTGAAAATGTAAATGGTCCGATGAAACCTGCATCACCTATGCTGGTGTGAGCAACATTCTTGTGTTATGTTTGCTTGTTGCATTCAATGAACCAACTACTATAATTGAGACTAATTTGCTTAAATTTAGCTTTCATATTTAATGTGCACAGGCTATTTGAATATTTCTCAAGGTATGCATATAAATATGAAGAACATGAAGTTAAATTGTCCAATCCACTACTGCACTTAGATATGGCAGCTAACACTTTGAATATGAAAACCTACATAAACATATACAATACATAAATTATATTTTATTGGAACCAAGCCAGTCTGCATGTTTTTGATGAACATTACATATTGCAACTATTGCAGCAGTGCATGTTGGTGGGGTTCCTTTTAGACCCAGATGCAACACAAAACTCATTGGCAAACATAAGACTTTTGTGGCCTCAAATGACATGTTTAATGGTGAATATCATGAACACCTCAAGAGCTACAGAAACATTATGAGCACTCAAATGTTTCTTCTATATTTTATAAACTATAAAATGTCAAAACTAAAATGTTGCCTAAAGTAATCCTTCAAAACTCTCTTGAGCCAAAATGGCACCATATGCACCCCACCCCCTCCCACTGCCCCTCCCAGGATTACATTTTTCATGCCCAGCCAGATAATACAAATGAAGTATGGCTTACCCTGAAACTGTTCAGGGAATGTTGGTGGGGATCAATTTAAGACTTAACTATGCATGTCAATCATACACACTATGAAGATTTGCATTTTGAAACAGCAGTTACATTTTGATGATGAGATGTTTACAACAAGAAAACAGAGTCATTCCATCAAAAGTAACTCACCCGCCACCACGGTCACCACCACCGCCGCCACGCCAGCCACCACGTCCTCTACCTCTTCCTCTGCCTCCATCAAAACCTGAAAAGAAATGTCAAAACTTTGTTAGTAAAATTTCATCATTACGATAGTGAGAGAAGCATTCTACATAGGTGCAAAATATTAGTCTTACCTTGATAATGTCACTGTTGTATGATGAATCGGTTGCCCTTATTAATGTATGATGATTCAATATTCAAATTACCAATTTTAAAGTTTCCTTTATGGATAAAAAACCGTTTTGGCCTTATTTTGATGAAAGCTAGCAACGTCTTCCCCGACATCTCATAGGCATAATATCTCTCAAGATATTTATGCTAAAGTTGACTTTACTTCTGTTTTAACCTACTAAAACACTTCCATCAACAGAAGTTCTTTAATGAGATATATACTTACGAGACCTCCCATACGATTCTTGAGAACCTCCACTTCTGCAGTTTTTGGCAAAGTGACCATGCTTTCCACACGTATAGCATTGATCTTCACCCTAATAGAGGATTAACAAAAAGTAAAAAGTACAGTCAAACACAAAGTACACAAAATAAATGATAAAAGGCAGGCTAAAATGGCCATTCATATAAACTTTAACCATAGTAAAGGTGATTTCACATAAGAACCAACATTTTTCATGTTTCATTTCATTTTTGAAGTCTGCTTCTACACAGTACAGTATTTGGCAGTTCATCCTTTTTAAGTTGGCAAATCTTTGACCAATTCTTTGTTTTCTGAAGTAATCAAAGAGATCCTCTAAATTTGAGGAAGTAATCAAACTAAGAGATCCTCTAAATTTGAGGAAGTAATCAATGATATCAAATGAATGTGACATATTTGTCAACCCAATCCTTTGGTTACTATTATTCTCATGCAAACACACAAAGGAACACCACTTGAATGTGAACTCACTTGAATGTGAACTCACTTGAGTGTGAACTTAATTCATTATTTCTAATGAGCTGTATGTTATGAGTTATGGGATAGTAACTTTGGCTTACAAATGTTCTGAGATATACTGGAGAGGAATCACACTCCATCTAATGCAATACCTGAGAGCAAGACTTCAGCAAGGAAGACCTTCAGCATAAAAGTAATCCTCATATGCTGTCGACCGTTACAAACCACTTCTACCTGTCCAGGTTTCATTTCTACACATTTAATTTTTGAGAAATGACCCTGAGCAATACAGTTGAGGTTCATCAGTTAAACAACTAACAACTAAGGTGCCTGCATAACTATTAATTTATCTACTACTTACAAATCCTCTTTTAGGTTAATGGGCCCATGTTGGGCCCATTCCACCTGTAACAACTAAGGTGCCTGCATAACTATTAATTTACCTACTACTTACAAATCCTCTTTTAGGTCCATGGGCCCATTCCACCTGTAACAACTAAGGTGCCTGCATAACTATAAAGTTATCTACTACTTACATATCTTCTTTTAGGTCCATGGGCCCATTCCACCTGTAACAACTAAGGTGCCTGCATAACTATTAATTTATCTACTACTTACAAATCCTCTTTTAGGTCCATGGGCCCATTCCATTTGTAACAACTAAGGTGCCTGCATAACTATTAATCTATCTACTACTTACAAATCCTCTTTTAGGTCCATTCCATCTGTAACAACTAAGGTGCCTGCATAACTATAATTTATCTACTACTTACAAATCCTCTTTTAGGTCCATGGGCCCATTCCACCTGTAACAACTAAGGTGCCTGCATAACTATAAATTTATCTACTACTTACAAATCCTCTTTTAGGTCCATGGGCCCATTCCACCTGTAACAACTAAGGTGCCTGCATAACTATAAATTTATCTACTACTTTCAAATCCTCTTTTAGGTCCATGGGCCCATTCCACCTGTAACAACTAAGGTGCCTGCATAACTATTAATTTATCTTCTACTTACAAATCCTCTTTTAGGTCCATGGGCCCATTCCATCTGTAACAACTAAGGTGCCTGCATAACTATTAATTTATCTACTACTTACAAATCCTCTTTTAGGTCCATGGGCCCATTCCACCTGTAACAACTAAGGTGCCTGCATAACTATTAATTTATCTACTACTTACAAATCCTCTTTTAGGTCCATGGGCCCATTCCACCTGTAACAACTAAGGTGCCTGCATAACTATTAATTTATCTTCTACTTACAAATCCTCTTTTAGGTCCATGAGCCATTCCATCTGTAACAACTAAGGTGCCTGCATAACTATTAATTTATCAACTACTTACAAATCCTCTTTTAGGTCCATGGGCCCATTCCACCTGTAACAACTAAGGTGCCTGCATAACTATTAATTTATCTTCTACTTACAAATCCTCCTTTAGGTCCATGGGCCCATTCCACCTGTAACAACTACTGTAAGGTGCCTGCATAACTATTAATTTATCTACTACTTACAAATCCTCTTTTAGGTCCATGGGCCATTCCACCTGTAACAACTAAGGTGCCTGCATAACTATTAATTTACCTACAACTTACAATACCTCTTTTAGGTCCATGGGCCCATTCCACCTGTAACAACTAAGATGCCTGCATAACTATTAATTTATCTACTACTTACAAATCCTCTGTTAGGTCCATGGGCCCATTCCACCTGTAACAACTAAGGTGCCTGCATAACTATTAATGTATCTACTACTTACAAATCCTCTTTTAGGTCCATGGGTCCATTCCATCTGTAACAACTAAGGTGCCTGCATAACTATTAATTTATCTACTACTTACAAATCCTCTTTTAGGTCCATGGGCCCATTCCATCTGTAACAACTAAGGTGCCTGCATAACTATTAATTTATCTACTACTTACAAATCCTCTTTTAGGTCCATGGGCCCATTCCACCTGTAACAACTAAGATGCCTGCATAACTATTAATTTACCTACTACTTACAAATCCTCTTTTAGGTCCATGGGCCCATTCCACCTGTAACAACTAAGGTGCCTGCATAACTATTAATTTATCTACTACTTACAAATCCTCTTTTAGGTCCATGGGCCCATTCCACCACGATCCTCTGACCTTCTACCTCGCGGTTGTTCTCTCTTCGGATGGCATCCTAGTCAAAGTGAGAGATTTACAAAAAAACAATAATTCCATTGTAGCGATTATTTGCAAAACTAATGAACACAAAATCATTCTAGAGTCACAAATCCATGAACCTGTATAAGTCTCCCTGCTGAAATAGGGTCACATGTTGGATAGCACTGCATCCTACTTCTATATACAGACATTCCATTTGTATGTCTGCTAGTCACATATGATCAGCTATGTAGTGGTTCTGCTGACACTATTTGTATATTTCATTTATCTGGATATACTCTTCTATGTATTTCTTCAATCATTGGTTTTAATTTAAGAACAACACTTGTTTATAATGGTTTTAGCTCCTTTCTAGTTTCTACACATTCTGTAAATATTACAAGTATGTTCAAACGACAACTATAATGTTGAAATATAATGACAGAGCATTTAGGTTTCATTATTTGCTGAACATTAAACTCAGACATTAAGTGTTACTATTTAGTAATTTGATACATTTTTGCATAGTTGATGTTTAATTGGGCATGGACTGCAATAGTGGTAAATGAAACAAAAAATGAACAGAATAGAAGAAAAGGAACTGCAGAAATGTTAGTAAACATGTAGAAATGATGAAAAAAGACATTGATTAAATTGAAATATTATCATATGCACCAGTAAGTGAGCTACCAGCATTGCTACTTAAAGTAAAAAAAAAAGCAATACATACATCATTTGATTGTGATATTGTACAATTAGAACAACTTACTCAATAAAACAACTAATAATATATACCACTGAAACTAACTAAAACTCTAAACACAGTATTGAGCAAATTTCTCCAAGCTATAATAAAACTAGATCAATTTACTTTGAAAATACCACGTTTTTGTTCTTTTTGAGAAAATTATCCAAATTTGGTGACATTTCCTGATGTAACTACAGAAAGAACTCTGATTATTACAATAAGATGATCTGACAACTGAATTGTTATGACCAGGTAAATACCTTTAAAGTATCCAATGCTAGATAACTCATTAAACACCTTTAAAGTATGCAATGCTAGCTAACTCATTAAACACCTTTAAAGTATGCAATGCTAGATAACTCATGAAATAGTACAGAAAGAGAATCTATACCCTTTACGTCGTCATAACTTGCGCTGTCTTCCGTCGATCGGGCTAATGTCATGTTTGTGTCCATTAGCTTCGACGTGTCATTTTGAAATTGAAATAGCGCGGAGCTTTAGGCTTTTCTGGGAGTCGATGTTCGCAGACAAGGCTATGAGCAGGTCTCTATGAGTAGATCTCTATTTCAGGAACACCCATTCACTTCAGCCATTTTGCTTTTTTGGTTGGACACAAACCAATATCATGGAACCTCGACAAGCAGGCATAGAGTGGCATAGAGCAGGCATAGAGTGGGTGACACCCATTTCGGGAGCTTAGATCACTCTCCATGGGCAGTCATGGAATAGTAGCCACATGGCTGGCCCCACAACCGGGTAACAAATCAAGCTCTTTAGGCAAACGTAGCAACTTTGGAACTCTCCATGGGTGGTCATAGTGTATCATTGCATACACCCAAACAAGGAAGAACTTTGGCACTCTGTGTGTCAAGAATTCATCAATAAAAATAAAAAAACACAGTTATTACCAAAGAAGTAACTAAACATAATCTGACAGCATGCACATACATCTACTTGGCAAAGATGTGTTGCAATAATATGTTCATGTCACCTACAAACCCCTCTTATACATTCAAACTCTAAAACAGAAAGTAACTCAAAGTTAGATGAGAATGTTTATGTACAGACTAAAAGCAGCTGGTTGCATAAATCATATCAATGATATTTCTTTTCCGATCATGTTCACTCATATTTTTATTTCTGAAGAATTTCCATCTGCTGAAGAAGAGGCAATAATCTGTTAGTCTTGGCAGTTCACCACTGTCCACATCCGAATATGCAAAATATGTAAGACCTAGAAAATCTCCTTAGACCAGAAAGTTGCAGGCTTGTATCAAGCGTGTAAGCCTCTTTTCATCTAGTCAAGGTTTCATAAACATTTGTTATGACATTGATGAAATACCATAAATTCTGAACACAATATATGTCTTTCCATAGTGAGAGACATAAATTCTGAACACAATATATGTCTTTCCATAATGAGAGACTTTAGTTTCAATGTAACCAGCTGCTTCATCATGTACAATATGAAAGAAAGAAAAACTCAAGACAGAGATTCTTCCACTACTGTATGTATTCAAAGTCCATCTGCATATATTTCAAATGAACGTGCAATCAAAACTCTCTTTCATAACAAAATTATCTGACATATCAGGTTTGAAAATATGAATATAAAAACACTACTTTTGTTCTTTCATTCCATACCAGTTGCTTGTGTCAATCTGAGTAATGAAAGGGCAAATGTTTTTGGCACTAATTTATCCCTTGGACTATCTGAATTTTCTTATAAGTCTGTGACTAGTTTTATTGAAAATAAAACCATATTTTCATTCAGGGTTTCTCTTAATAATATTGTTTTTCAGGTGGAAGTCTTGGCTCACAGAGCAAACCAGGTATCTAATACAGTAAGCTTCTCTGAAGACAATGTCCGGCATACTCTCCATAAACTGTGTAAGACTACAAACACTATAAACACAACACAGTACAGACAGTATGAAGCATGACCCTGTACAAGACCCTGTACAAGACCAAGACCAGTACCCTGTACAAGACCATTTCTGTCCATCATTACAGTTCACTAACATGTGACCTATTGCATACATATACACATATATACTTTAGGTACAGGATAAGTACAGTATCAAATGTTCAGTTAAGAAATCCACACACTACAGTACAGAGCAACAGTGTCTGGATACGGAATAGATATAGAATACATGTACAGTATGATGAGATAAGCCCCCCTTCACATTCTGTACACTATCAAATAGTTAACGTCTTATTTGATCAACACAAAAACAAGAAAAGTATTAACATCCAAAGTAGAATAAAGAAATGAATATTTGTACAGTTTTTTGCAATGAAATGACAGTCAAAATGGAATATAATACAAGCTATGTACCAAGAGACATTATGGCTCTGTTCACTGTAAGTAAACATGACCCAGCCATAATTGCCAGCTACAGTACAAATGTTGAACAGCATGATCTGTTATCCTTGATCACTGGGCACACAAACCTCTGCATATTTATGATTTCTTTTTCATAAACAAATAAAGGTCACATCATGTTCCTGAGACTGACGGACAACTTCTAAACATAGGAAATAACATCATCATAACATTCTTTGGTCAACACTCATTAATTCATTAACGGTCCTACAATCAACAACACTGTTCCGCAGAATTACCTTTGCTTCTTATAACGCAGTGGATCTGAAGTGCACCTTTACTGTAGATCTTTGACATTATACCAGCTTTGTAAAATCCTTCACTCAAATCCGAAACTTTCAACAGCAGTCCAAGGAATAATTTATGTTTACTTTTCCATACCAACTTTGAGGTTTGTGAGCTTTGTTTACTATGGAATACTGAAAAACATGAAGGTTCTGTGCATGCAAGTTACAAACTGATACATCTTTGTATATATGCAGTATGTTTATCAAGAACACAGCCATGTCTTGCAGTATTATTCTAAATATATATACAAGATTGTTGTTGATTGATTTACCTCAAAGGACAAAGCATCTTCCCAAAAACTAATTTTCCTATAAATACTTTTAATAAGTTTTTGTCTGTATTCATGACTTTTAACAAGAAGATTATAAAAAAGGGCTTACTTCTGCATCTCTTTTGTCATCATAGTCAACAAAGGCGTATGCTTTGAAATAAGAACAAAGACAATTAAATGAAGAATCCGTCAAGTTAATGAAAAATTGAAACTATAACTTGCTCTCATATTTCTACACTCAGCATAATCAATTTTGTAGCAATGGGAAATCTTAAGCAACACTTGGAACTATCCGTATGAATTCATTCTCATTATGACGTTTCCAAACCAGAGTGCATAAAGGCATTGTGGTTTTGATTAGTGTTCGACCGATAATCGGTTAGACAATCGGCATCGGGCCGATTATCAAACAATCGGTAAATAATCGGCAAAATCCATTGCGCTACCGATTATTTGGAACCGATTATTACATTCCACATAAAGGATTGTATTTTTCCGCGCTTTTGATTCACCACAACCACAACGGGAGAAAAATGTAGATCATTCGATTCAACGCTATTCAAAGCCGGCGAAGGTGTGCTCATCTACCGTGTAATTGTATCGCAAGTCCCTCACGCGAGTTTGTACTAAAGCTATTCGATATACTATCCAGTTTTGGCAGTTAACATCATACAGTATACCCGTGGTAAGCTTAGGGGGATGACGTAATTATTTGTTTTCACTTCGCTTCTTGCATCTAACACAACCTCCTGTTACCATGATTAAAGATTGATAAGAAAGATTAATTATCTCGACTAAATATAAAAACCACATTAATATTCTTCTGAACCACTTTGGCCGTTTCACCGTAGGTTAAAACTGGAAAGTGAAAACAATAACATCAGGCTTTGTTCATTGTGAGTTCTACGTACATTAGGCTAGTCTGGCTAGAGAACGGTTGAGCTTCATAAACTGTTCACAGTTTGAAAATGCGCCCAAGAATTTACAAATGGCATAAAATGATGAAATCAAGGCGCCAAATACTCTTACAAATCCCTAGGCATTTTTGGCAACAGTCCTCAGTAGTTCTACTGCATTACAGTATTTTGTGATTAGGCAAACATTCTTATGCATATTTTTGCGAAAAACTCGAAGCAACTTTTTTTTCCCTGACCGTATGTACCATACGTGCTAAAATGACCCCTTACAGTAACTGAACTCCTTAACACAACCGACTAAAAGCAAGTCTGATTTCCAGTGACACGCGCGACAAAGTCAATGGGACTTAAGTGTGTGATTTCTCCCACATGTAGTTACGTCAATGGAGAAGTGCCATTGACTTACTGTGTATGATCGTTTGAAACAACGTTCCATCGGAAGTTTTACCTCGCAGATGGTATCATTGAAACCTTTCATAATAAAATAAAACTGTTAGCAAACTGCTTATCCACTAAAGAGCCTACAGTGTAACAATATGTGTAAAAGTAAGTTAGCCTGACCTTTCGATCCTGGATCGAAATGTCAGACCAACTTACTTTTACACATTATTTTTCATATCAGATTATATATTTCAATATTTCAGCTAAGGAAATAACAAATATTTTATTTACGTGCGATATACTTTTCACTTTCTTTACATTGGAGTTGCAACACTGATAATGGTTATAATAACAGTTGTAAAAGCTGTCCCTAACTTCTTCATTTTTTCATTTCGTAGCCAATGGCTACTTTTTTCCCCCTTTTGTAGTCTGTACAGCACTGTCATTAACTGTGTTGTGGCGGGATTGCAATATTGCCACTTCTCGTTATAAACATACAGCGCCCCATGTATGTATTACAGTGTTCTTTACATCAACATACTAAATATGACATCTGTTCTTGTTGAGAGATTGTGTAAAACATGGTTTTCACAATTTGGTGAACTCAAACGACAATTGACCTCCGCCCACAACATTATTAGGCTTCTTGTACTCAATGGGGTACAATTACATACCAAATATGCGATCTGTCCAAACTTCCCTTGCGATATTATGTTTAGGAAGGTGTGTTAGTGTAGAGAGACAGGTACTGTAAGAGGGGAGTGAAGTAAATGTTTGGAGTTTGTTGACCTCAAATGACCTTGTTGACCTCCTGCAAAATCAATAGGCTTCTTTAAATACTCAATGTTATACACCTTCATACCAAGTATGAGACCTGCCCAAGCTTCCAATATTGAGATATCAGTTTACAAGGTTTTCACACTTTGACCACTGATGACCCCAAATGAGCTTCAATCGCCACCAAACAACAATAGGCTTCTTGTACTTGATGTGGTATTTCTACACACTAAATGTGAAATTGGTTTGACCTTCCCTTCTTCAGATATCATGTTTACAAGGTGGGCCTCACAAACTCGCGCTCTCACACACACAATTACGCCATCATGAATTTAAAGGTTACGATTATCATCAAAACCAAGAAAAATGACTGATGAGGGATAACTAAAGAGTAAACTGCAGAGCTGGACATTGATTTCAGGAGTTCAGTAGAATCTATAAAGCACAGCACAACTTGCAACACATGGCATCAGAAATGTGATAACAACAAACTGACAACCATTACCACTATTGCTGGCAAGTATAGACTTAATACAAATGCTTTATTGTTTGACAAAAGACAACTATATTTAACTCAATCACTAGATCCATAAATTTAACAAATATAACTATTCAAACTTTTGCTAGTCAGACTTTGTAACTGCACTCTGAAATCACACAACTGTAAGCTAAGGTTGACACTTACCAGTTCCTGTACCTGTGAAAAGGAGAAAGAAAGCAGATTAAACTCTAGAAATATCTCAAAATGAAGTGTATAATGGCATGTAATGCATTATACCTACATGAAAAATGGTTACAATGTGGACAGTAAAAAATGTAAATCTAGTGAAGAAAATTACAACTGCTGTACTACATGTAAATTTGTGTATCATATGGCTATGAAGAATACTTGTGATTATGAATATATGTAGCCTATCACTGTCACATCACACATTTCAAATATCACACTCATAAAGCAATGTGCAGTGAAAAAAAATTCAAATATGTCCAAATCTGTGTATTACAAACTTAAAGCAACATTTCCTAAACATACATACTGTAGTTACTGGTGTAATATATAAGAAATCCTAAGAACATATTGTTCTTCCTTACAAATGATATCGCAATATTGAAATAAAAAAATAACAGCCCATGCCCCTTTTAAAATCCAGTGACTATAAGGGTTCCTGCTGGACACACAATGCAACTTCAGATAAATAGCTAAGATAATGAAGACATACATTTCATGTCAGCTTCTTATTTATGACACAACGTTTCAAAAAGAAATAAACAAAACTTGACTTAAGAAAACCTCACAACCAATACAGAATAAATTGCACTATTATCGTACCACTTATTGATGTTGTAAATCACCAATATCATTTCAAATGAACACTAAAAATATGTTGTTAACTCCAAATCTGCTTCCAATGTGTCAGTTTGTGACTGAATCAATCACGACAGCAACTGTGTCAAAGTCACAATTAATTAATCATTAAGAAATCAGGGCCTTATTTTAAGCCAAGTCCTGAAGTTAGTGCCAAAGTTGAAATGGCCTAACTTAATTAGGCTGGGTAGAAGCCAGAACTAGCCTACTACTGTATTACTAGTATTAGTAAGCATATTTAGGATACTTGGTAATCCCTTGGGTACCAAAGTTAACCTATTTACAAAGTGGCCGAAGATATTTTTAAAAAAAAACATACTTGATAAGGTTGGATTCATGCATACATTGCGGCAACATTTCCTCAATAATTAAATGCACGCCCATAACTAATTTAGGCATACTTGATGTGTCTCGTTCGTTTCAGTCACACCCAAACCGCACAACGAAGGGCTAAGCTATCCTAACCTACAACTAATGCCTTGCGAACTGAATTGTAATGAACATTAGGCCTAGCCTTAACTTGTTCAGCGTTGTGAGGTAGTGTTACTGTTACGCCTAGCCCACACGGGAGTAAAACAACTCATTAGACTAGGTGGGTCAGTTGACCTACCACATTTCACTTCGCATCGAGACAGACGACCATATCGAGAAAATATTTCTTCAATATCCCTCTGTCGACAGTCTTTACTCAAACGCCCAACAAACAATTGAGCAGCGCACATCTTTAGCTTGTGAATCGTACTCTGTACTCAACGGCTTTCATTCATCTATCATAACAGAAATTACAGAAAGAAGTATTGTATCGAACGCCGAATCCGACACGTCAAATTTAAGCAGCTGGTGGCCGTTCATTTCGAAAACAAAACTATTCTCTCCGTTTTCAATAAAATATACTCAGATGACAGTCGCGAATCCAGGGAGAGATAGGGGTGACACCCCCCCCCCTTCACTCTCCTTTAACCCCACAAAAATAAATATTATATTATAGCACAACTTTTAGTGTGGACTATAGCCCTAATTTATATTTTAAATGGACTCACACTGGGCCATTTCACGTCTATTTTATCCACCCCTAGCACACACACACCCCTACTTGCAAGTAGGAGTCGGCTTCCTCTCCTTTTAAAATTCTGGATCCACACCAGCACCACGTTCAATATAAACGTTACAATTAAAGCTTGTAATTATTTTTAGATATAGCAGGGAGGCAGGGTTCCTGAAAATTCTGCCTTGATTCTAACAGCAAAGTAGACTACAGACCTTAGCCCACTTCCTACCAGTGCGTATGTGTTGATTTCAAAAGGTGACAATCATTCCAGTCTCCAGAGTAGATATATTAAATGAGACACAAAACCATGACCAATGCAATATTTATCTACAAGTGTGATAGACAGAACTGTATGCCTCTCATGATCGGTTCCCCAAACAGCTAAGAAAAATTGTATTTTCCATTTGAGCGATATATCACAGCATTATTTTCTTCATCCACACTGCTGAGTATTTTAGTACTTTAATTAAATATCACACTTTGAAATATGCAACCAATATGAGTTCCATACTATCCAATGCTGTAATGAGAAATAGGGAAAGACGATATTGCCAATTTAACTCCTCTAACCAACTATATTATTAATTCACACGATCCATATTCCAAATACTGTAATAAGATTACCAAAATAGTAACTCGGGACAATCAGGCACAGATGAACATCTAGCTTTGCCCATGGAGAATGATGTTGATTGTGCTCAATATACATCACCATTTTAAATCCCTCTAACACTTACAACCACGAGTATTTGCCGCCACCTACTATAGAATTTCAAATCGGATGAATTTAAAAGTACTTTCAATAAATATATCATTATTACCCTGTATGACTGACATAATTTTCTGAACAATTTCGACATCCCCACAACGAAGTAACTATAAGGGGCAATTTAAACCTGATACCCATATAACATAATACCTGGGTTTCGATGTACTTACCTTCATTTACGTCTGGTTAATTGTGATGGATATTGTATTGTAGATGATGTATTGTAGTGAGAAGGTGTACCCTTATGTTTTGGCCTTATGAATATTAATGAAGTTATGGGGTCAAACGTAAAAAAATATTTACATTGCAAGAACTCTGCAACCTTAATTTGGATTGTAACCAAACTGGTACATGTAGGCCTGATTTTTTTGTACCAAATGGGCCCCCACAATTCTGGGCCCATTATTAGGTGGACTGGACCAAAATTTTATGTCCACTGCATTGCAATAATTGTGCAACCATAAGTCGTATTGTAGCCAAACTTGGTATACACAGTTTTTGGTTAATAGCTGGTACATGTATGCTTAAATATTTGGAGACCATCTGGGCCCCAAAAATTCTGGACCAATTAATGCACCTGGAGCTCATTTTATTAGCTCAACCGACTAATGTGGGTAAAGCTTAGGTAGCTGGAAAAATATCTCTCTCTCATTTGAAAAGCCTACTTGTACAATGGCTGGCTGATTATTGAGAAATGTGCAGAGGTGGCACATTGGGATGGCTTATACAGCATGTGCATGAATACAGAATAGATGAGTGGATATATGGAAGTGGTATAATGTTCTGCAAGTTTCATCATTTCTCAGTGTCTTAGCATTCTTTTAAGAATTCTCACTCCTTTGATGATGTGGATATGTGATATGGTAGTTGTGTTTATCTGGAGGGAGGAAGTTTATTAGGGTGCGGAACAGCCAAAAAGTCATAAGCCATTGCATATCAGTTTGAGTCACTCCAAGATTAATGTATGTCGTCCAGTTACAGAAATTCATAATCATGGATGTTAAATATGAATCTAAGAGACTGACTTCGGTCAGCTTGTGGCTTTGATAAGCCAATAAGGCTCCATTGCGAGTTCCTGCTTGCAGAAGGATCTAAAATACATACTTACATACAAACAAACATACATACATACACCCTCACACACACACGCACACGCACACATACATACACACACACACATACACACATAGGGCCTACATACATACATGCACATCAGAAGACAGATCCTTGCTATGCCGATTAGGTACTTATCTATGTGTGTGCCAACTGATATTTGATGCCAGTTTATCTCAGTCTAAGCAGGGAAGTGGTCTAAGCTTGGTGACCATGAGTAATTTGCTAAAACTGTTTTTCAGGGCAGAGTTTCCTGTGTTTGTAACCTGATTCCCTTGTGATGCTGAGCTACCAGTGCTTTACCACATTGGCCGTGGAGCTGTATGCATAGTACTTTTAGTAAAAAAGGACTCATCCGCTCTCAAACCCCAGTCCCCTTGCATCGAGACTGATTGTGTGATCACCGTCAGATATATAACGATTCCCCTAGAAAGGGCTGATCCGCTCTCAACCCCAGTCCCCTTGCATCGATACTGTTACTGAGTGATCATCGTCAGGTGTGTATCACCATTCCCCTAGACAGGGCTGAATCACTCTCAACCCCAGGCTGAGGTTATTTTCAAGGTGCTTCGACAACACAGCTAGTTGACCTTCAACGTCACTTCCGTTTCAGATTCGCTGATAATATGAATCATTTTAGGGGTAAATTGTGAAGCTTTTGGATGTGTTAGGGATAGAGATAAAGATACCAGTTACTTTTAGATCATAATGAAAACCAAAGTCATCAAATCAAGTCAAGAAATGATGGAAAACGAACACTCTGTGAGCTGTACCAAATGTTTGAATCACCAATGTGAGCGAAACACTCAAAATGCAATACCAAGTATTTGAATCACTGTTCCCTTGGTAAGTGAAACACTCAGAATGTAATTAGACTACCAAGTGTTTGAATGTGGCACTCGGAATGCAATACACTACAAGTACAATAAATGATGGCAGAAAAAAATTATAAAGTCTTGGCTGATAATGGTGAAATCTTGTCCATTTGTGTTAAATGCAGGACACAGACACATTCTCGTGGCTGCTTGTCCATCTGTGCAACATATATAGAGCCTGTACTTCCTTCATGATTAGATATTATGCAGCTCTTTAAGAAAAGCATGACATGTTTGTCCAAGGGTGTTGGGTGTGAAGGGGGTATACCAGTGAGAAGGAAATAAGGGAGGTGCCTCATTTGTCCATAAGTAGTTTATTAAGCCCCTATATGTAATATGGTGAAGCATTAGTTAGCTTATTTCCAAGTAATGGTTTTGAGGCAAACCTGGGAGAGGGAACAAGGGGGTGCCCCCACCCATTTTAAAGAATTTTGGGTTTCTAGTTGTGTATTTGAAAATTTGCTCAAGGTCAGGGAAAATGTGGGAGGAGACATAATCTGCCCCTGTCCCAACCCCCATAATCCCGCCAGTGGGTTTGTTTGTACCAAAAGCAGCTGGTAATGAGCTTGAACGACATCAGCTTCCATTCTTTATTTACAAATGAGGGGGGGGGGGCACTTTCTTATTGAAGTGTTAGTGTATGTGTCAAGGGCGTAGGAACCGGGGGAGGCTGGGAGGCGCCAGCCCCCCAGTGAAAAATGTGGAGGGGCGGAAGTATCATTCCGCCCCCCCCGCTTCGCAAGTCAGAAAACCCCTTTTTCATTTCCAAATGAGAAAAAAAATCTCATTTGGAGCACCAAATTGCATCTAAGGCCAGGTGAAAATACAAAATTAAGTTTACAAAATGGAGTGGGTGTTGAAGTGTGCTATATTGCACCAAATTGCATCTGAGGCCACCTGGAAATGCAAAAAATTCCAAAGGGGAGGGGGACCCCCCTCCCCTTAGACCCCTCCCCCAGGCCGGCCATCAGTCTTCAGCCCCCTCACTCAAAAGTACCTTCCTACGCCACTGGTATGTGTTGTTGAAAAACTATGAAATGTTTACCAATTGTACACATTTGCTGTCACATCGTTCTAAGTTGTAACAAGCTAACTGTAAATTAAGAAATCTTTCCGTACTGGCATTGCACCTTCAACAGGGTTGGCATTTTCCCGGGAAAAACCTGTTTTTCCCACTAAGCGGTAAAAACCAGGTAAAAACCGGGAAAAACTGGTAAATACCGGTAAAAACCGCCTCTGTCTCGAAAACTAGTATTAATTGTCCGTAAAATGCAGGGTCATCAGTAGGCACGATATTGTTTCATGACAGGCATATTTTATTGAATATGGGAGTTTCTTAGCTTCATTTTGAGCTATTTTATCACATTCTTATTCTACTTTTTGTGGAAAAAAGAGTATTTTTCGTATTGCACATGTATAGTTATTCTGTCACGATCTCTTAAGCAGTATGCATTGCCTATTGCCCAAACCATTATAGGTCTACACTGGGACATTCACCCCTCCTAAATTCTTCAGGCCTATTATGTGGCATGAACAGCGGAGGATAGAACGAAGTGGCGAACCATGGCATCCAAAGCCTCAAAGGGACAAGGAACCATATAATAATATAATATTATGAGCTCAGACAGTTCATTCCATTCCATTAATACAGTAGGCAACAGTCTATTGAGGTGAACTTCAATCCAGGGGGCTCAATAGAAACTGCTTTGAAACTTTGTAAGGCACATGGGCCCAATTAAAGTATTAAACGCACAATGGCCCTATGGAGCCATTCACACAACCAAACTGTTTACCTTGATGCAAACATGGTCCAATTATTATACAACTTCATGCATGAGTGATTAAACACTTTGAGGTGGACAGGTGAGGTGATACTGGGCATTTCCTGTGTATAGGCTAACTGAAGAGGTAGGAGTATCAACAACACAAGTAACTGTTCCAATTGTTACTTATTCTCAAATTAGTTGATGTCACAACAGTCACTTAGTACAGTGCCTATAAGCAATATAAGCATAGTACAGTGCCTAGTGCGAAGTGTGAACAGAGTACAATTTATCGCAGACATGAAGTGATCGTTCTTGGATGTGAATCACCATTTGGATCTGAGCGGACTAATGTGACATGTATAATATGACGAACCATATAGCCCTAGGAGGCACCAACAGTTTGATACGAGTCCATTCTCTAGATAATGGAATTATGCATCTCGATAGGAAAATAAATTTGGTTGATTTGAGCATCCAATATATTATTTATTTGAATTATTTATAATAGTCTAATCGGTAAACTCACAAGTTATAGATCATAGCTGTTCTTTGGATGTAACCCAACCCCCTACCATAAGATGCCATTTTCTTGTAGATTCTATGCTCCTCCACAAGTTCCACATGAGTTTTTAGGAATTCTATATAATTTGAGGTTTTTCCCGGTTTTTCCCAGTTTTTCCCACTTATAGGTGGGAAAAACCTCCCGGTAAAAACCGGTAAAAAACTTGTTTTTACCGGGGCGGTAAAAACCGCCCGGTAAAAACCGGCCAACCCTGACCTTCAAGAGTATAGTGAGCAGAATTTGACCACAAAATGTCTGCCTTGTCAAGTTCTATCATACCCCGAAATTGACACATTTGTCGATAAGGTAACTGTATATTTTGTGTAATTATAAATCCATTGACTCTGGATGATGTTTGCTATGCTCTGAGCCTCTAAACTTAGACAGACCAGGTCCCAGATAGAAGCGGTATAATGTTGAGGTAATTTTGTTTATTTTGAGGGAGTAATATTTCTAAATGCCCAAAAAATATGTGCAAAACTTGGGAGAGGGCTTTAAAAAATCCACAATTTGATCAGCATATACCTGAAATGGATTCAAAGTCATGAAATATGTACCTCTGCTTCGCTGCAAAAAGTTTAGGTTAATTGCCTGCTGTATCGTTGCTAGTAAAATTTGAAGGTGCGTCAATTACAAATGTGCGTCAATTATAAAGCCATTACTATAATTCACATTGATCGCTTTGCCAATTGCCATACAAAGTTTCTTTTATAGGATTAGCCTTTACTCTATAGCAAGTCACATTAAGTGCTCAAAAGTTTGATATTCTTCTTGGGAAAGTCTGAGAGGCTTGATGTTATCTGTTGGTGGACTTGAACCACCTGCTGAATAAATTCTGCATCGCCTGAACAGATTTTAATTATGGCCAAACAAATTACCAAGAAGAAATCATTTACTTAGCTGACAGTTCACTGTCACCTTGCAAATTGAAATTACCAACAACAAGACCTCTTATCCTTAGGTCTCTAAACCAACCTTAGTAGAGTAGACCTAGCATGATATACCCAGCAAACACAAATACGTTTTAAAAACGTTATTAAAACGTTTCGTCTTTTGTTATGATAACGTTATTTGTGGTGTAATAAATATGTCATGAAAACGTTTATAGGCTATTATTTCAAGACTAACGTTGCACATGACTTTAAATTTCCCCCCTCGTATTTGTCTCTTGTCTTATTTTGGTAATAGTAACGGTTTTAAAGAAATTTTATCTTCTAGAGGAACCCGATTCGAATATTGGTTGTTGGTCCAAATAATCTAGGCCTAGGGCCTATGGTTATTAATATTTTATTTGTGAACGTTGTTATTGTTATTATAGTGTTAGGCTAACGGTTATGCAGTTAGGCTACCTCTATAGTCTTGGGGCCTAAGGTGCCGCCAGCTACAATTAAACTGCAAAGCCATGCTTATATAATTTTCCCAACGATAACAGTTCAAGTCGCGAGAAAACATGAATTCTTCTCTCATTTTAACTTACAGGCTTCAATACCAGGCTGCCGAGTTGTCGTCATCTTCAGGGTAGCCGTCATCTACAATTAAAGTACAAGGTATTTGCACTTTCCATTTCATTTTAACGCGCCATGGCCACAGTACAGGCGCTTGGTTCTTAATTGGCTCTTGGAAACGGAATCTTAGTAGGCCTAGCCTTTAAGGTGGCATACTCCTATTAGAGTATAAATCCATCCGCCCGATTGTTCTCCTTCAGGAAAAGTGCAAAAAAGCAGCAGGAGAACACATTTTATTTGACCTGTTATGAATCATGATCTAGTTTGTTGTGGCTTGCATGTTGAAGAGCATGAATGGAAGTACATGTGGTGAGAAAATTGGGTCAATTAAGGCAATTTGAGAGCCCTTAAGGCCTCCCATGAGCAGCGCAGGAAAATTGTTTACCACTGAGTGAAGAGGTTTGTTTACAAGTGACGAAAACTTCCGGCTCGGATAGCAAAAATTTCTACATGGTCATGATACGGAAAATTGATGGTGCCATGAAAAGCCAACTTGTCAGCTATACGGTGATGGGTAGCGTTTGGCTAGTGAAAACTTCTTTCTTGACTTAGAGACCAAATTACTTCTGTGATTTAGTGTGTAAGTCGAAGAGGCTATTAATGGGCGTATGCTACCGTAGAGGCTGAGAAGCTAAGCTGTATTACTGACCTCATCAAACAAAGCCGCAGTACGAGAGAAAGCTAAGGCCAAGAAGGCTGCTGCTAAGTCAAAGAAACCCTCACCGAAAGCTAAGAAAACGACCAAGCCAAAGAAGAAAACCACCAAGACACCCACCAAGAAAGCCGTAGTCAAGAAAGCCGTAGTCAAGAAAGCCGTGAAACCGAAGAAAACAGTTAAGCCCAAGACGTCCGCCACCAAACCTAAGAAGACAACTAAGAAGTAGCCAGTATCAGACGTGTCTCAAAACCAACGGCTCTTTTAAGGGCCATCCAAATCACTAAAAGGGCTACTCTCGCTACTCCTCAAACATGCATTTGTCTTTGTCTACTTTATTTCATTATCAAATTCCCCCCCCCCCACCCCCGCCCCTCTCCACCCGAACACCACCACAACACTTGTTCTCAGTCAATAAAATGACGGAGACCGGCAATTCAAACAGATTTCATGTTCAAAATGCAAAAGCCGAAAGGGCATCCCGTAAATAATCAATTTCGAGAATATGGAAGTATCCCTTCCTTCCATCGTCTCTCACTCCCAGACGCAAACTAATGAAACAATCAAAACTTAAAATCCGCTGCCAAACACACTTGCGGACACCCGCACGAAGTTGTTAACCGTGCATATAGATATAAGGATATTTGTGCTATGTATGGGCTATTAAAACGATTGTCCATAACAATTTGGAAAAGGAAAATCTAACAAACCTGATCTTCGAAAATTACGCAACTACTTTTAACTGCAATATGAGTCACTGCGGCGAGCTGGTCCCAATTTTGTCGGAGACACTTGCACGACGATAGGGTCGGTGCGATAAATGCGAGGGCAATTCCTAATCGAGTCAGGTCAATATTCAGAAAATCAGTGGTGATCAAGTGATGGGCATCCGTCGAAAAGGTTAACCGTATGGAAAAGTCCACAAAAGAAGCTAGCAGGGTGACTTTTTGTACATGTTTCCAGTTATCATCATTCCTCTGGATGCTTGCATGTTAAACCTTTCTAAATAAACTACCGATGGTGCAAAACTCGGGAGGATTACATGTGATTACGGCATCTAAGCAATTCGTTGCAGGTATCGTATGGTAGGTACGTAGCCCAAATTCATATAGTATGCAGTAAGCCATATGTCTGCAGTCGTTCCATTGCACACAAAATACATCGCAGAAAGAAAGTTTAACGGATGGTTGAACTTCTCCTTAGTCTGATCGCTTATGATGGTGACACCTTGAATTAACTCTTGATGCAATTTTCATTTCAATTCATTACACTTAAGTGTCTGAAACTGCCAGACAATATATAGACGTGTATGTATTAGTTGCGAATGAAAACTTTTGACTTCTATTCTTGTCCGAAAATAGAGCACGACAAGCTTCGAATCGGTACTTTGAAAACTATCACACGATTGTTTAGATTGAGCTCCTTTCGCCTATTCTGGTTTAGTTTTACCAAAGGCAGTGAAAGTATCTAGAATTTTGAATTGAATAAAACAATTTAAAACAAGTAGTGCTTGTACGTCAGTGTGATTAGGTCCACGACCAATCAAGACAGAGATCGACGGGTAGTTTCGTTCACGTCCGCCAGAGCTAATATAGTAACAAAAAAGAGTCAAAATTACAAAACAAACATACATTTGATATCGTTCTAACCTGACCCGACAGCAAATAGCAACACGAGAAAGATGTCCGCAGTCGTTGCAAAGAGACCTGCTCAACCAAGCACCCTCGATATGATCGTCAAGGCGATAACAACCAGGCATGAAGCTAGAGGTTCATCCGTAGCCGGCATTAAGTCAACCCTACAAGCAATGGAGTTTGACACAAAGAAGAAGAACACCCTCATCAACTCGGCACTCAAGAGAGGAGTAGCAACCGGTGTGTTGAAGCAAGTCAAAGGCGTCGGCGCAACGGGAACTTTCAAGATCGACACCAATTCAGCGAAGGCAGCCGAAAAGGCCAAGGCGCAGAAGGAGAAAGAAAGGGCAAAGACAGCTGCCAAGAAACAGAAAGAAAAGGAGCAGAAAGCCGCAGTACGAGAGAAAGCTAAGGCCAAGAAGGCTGCTGCTAAGTCAAAGAAACCCTCACCGAAAGCTAAGAAAACGACCAAGCCAAAGAAGAAAACCACCAAGACACCCACCAAGAAAGCCGTAGTCAAGAAAGCCGTAGTCAAGAAAGCCGTGAAACCGAAGAAAACAGTTAAGCCCAAGACGTCCGCCACCAAACCTAAGAAGACAACTAAGAAGTAGCCAGTATCAGACGTGTCTCAAAACCAACGGCTCTTTTAAGGGCCATCCAAATCACTAAAAGGGCTACTCTCGCTACTCCTCAAACATGCATTTGTCTTTGTCTACTTTATTTCATTATCAAATTCCCCCCCCCCCCCACCCCCGCCCCTCTCCACCCGAACACCACCACAACACTTGTTCTCAGTCAATAAAATGACGGAGACCGGCAATTCAAACAGATTTCATGTTCAAAATGCAAAAGCCGAAAGGGCATCCCGTAAATAATCAATTTCGAGAATATGGAAGTATCCCTTCCTTCCATCGTCTCTCACTCCCAGACGCAAACTAATGAAACAATCAAAACTTAAAATCCGCTGCCAAACACACTTGCGGACACCCGCACGAAGTTGTTAACCGTGCATATAGATATAAGGATATTTGTGCTATGTATGGGCTATTAAAACGATTGTCCATAACAATTTGGAAAAGGAAAATCTAACAAACCTGATCTTCGAAAATTACGCAACTACTTTTAACTGCAATATGAGTCACTGCGGCGAGCTGGTCCCAATTTTGTCGGAGACACTTGCACGACGATAGGGTCGGTGCGATAAATGCGAGGGCAATTCCTAATCGAGTCAGGTCAATATTCAGAAAATCAGTGGTGATCAAGTGATGGGCATCCGTCGAAAAGGTTAACCGTATGGAAAAGTCCACAAAAGAAGCTAGCAGGGTGACTTTTTGTACATGTTTCCAGTTATCATCATTCCTCTGGATGCTTGCATGTTAAACCTTTCTAAATAAACTACCGATGGTGCAAAACTCGGGAGGATTACATGTGATTACGGCATCTAAGCAATTCGTTGCAGGTATCGTATGGTAGGTACGTAGCCCAAATTCATATAGTATGCAGTAAGCCATATGTCTGCAGTCGTTCCATTGCACACAAAATACATCGCAGAAAGAAAGTTTAACGGATGGTTGAACTTCTCCTTAGTCTGATCGCTTATGATGGTGACACCTTGAATTAACTCTTGATGCAATTTTCATTTCAATTCATTACACTTAAGTGTCTGAAACTGCCAGACAATATATAGACGTGTATGTATTAGTTGCGAATGAAAACTTTTGACTTCTATTCTTGTCCGAAAATAGAGCACGACAAGCTTCGAATCGGTACTTTGAAAACTATCACACGATTGTTTAGATTGAGCTCCTTTCGCCTATTCTGGTTTAGTTTTACCAAAGGCAGTGAAAGTATCTAGAATTTTGAATTGAATAAAACAATTTAAAACAAGTAGTGCTTGTACGTCAGTGTGATTAGGTCCACGACCAATCAAGACAGAGATCGACGG
Source organism: Apostichopus japonicus (assembly GCF_037975245.1). NCBI lineage: Eukaryota > Metazoa > Echinodermata > Holothuroidea > Aspidochirotida > Stichopodidae > Apostichopus > Apostichopus japonicus. The sequence goes on from NC_092567.1 coordinate 257,274, forward strand.
GTAGTTTCGTTCACGTCCGCCAGAGCTAATATAGTAACAAAAAAGAGTCAAAATTACAAAACAAACATACATTTGATATCGTTCTAACCTGACCCGACAGCAAATAGCAACACGAGAAAGATGTCCGCAGTCGTTGCAAAGAGACCTGCTCAACCAAGCACCCTCGATATGATCGTCAAGGCGATAACAACCAGGCATGAAGCTAGAGGTTCATCCGTAGCCGGCATTAAGTCAACCCTACAAGCAATGGAGTTTGACACAAAGAAGAAGAACACCCTCATCAACTCGGCACTCAAGAGAGGAGTAGCAACCGGTGTGTTGAAGCAAGTCAAAGGCGTCGGCGCAACGGGAACTTTCAAGATCGACACCAATTCAGCGAAGGCAGCCGAAAAGGCCAAGGCGCAGAAGGAGAAAGAAAGGGCAAAGACAGCTGCCAAGAAACAGAAAGAAAAGGAGCAGAAAGCCGCAGTACGAGAGAAAGCTAAGGCCAAGAAGGCTGCTGCTAAGTCAAAGAAACCCTCACCGAAAGCTAAGAAAACGACCAAGCCAAAGAAGAAAACCACCAAGACACCCACCAAGAAAGCCGTAGTCAAGAAAGCCGTAGTCAAGAAAGCCGTGAAACCGAAGAAAACAGTTAAGCCCAAGACGTCCGCCACCAAACCTAAGAAGACAACTAAGAAGTAGCCAGTATCAGACGTGTCTCAAAACCAACGGCTCTTTTAAGGGCCATCCAAATCACTAAAAGGGCTACTCTCGCTACTCCTCAAACATGCATTTGTCTTTGTCTACTTTATTTCATTATCAAATTCCCCCCCCCCCCCACCCCCGCCCCTCTCCACCCGAACACCACCACAACACTTGTTCTCAGTCAATAAAATGACGGAGACCGGCAATTCAAACAGATTTCATGTTCAAAATGCAAAAGCCGAAAGGGCATCCCGTAAATAATCAATTTCGAGAATATGGAAGTATCCCTTCCTTCCATCGTCTCTCACTCCCAGACGCAAACTAATGAAACAATCAAAACTTAAAATCCGCTGCCAAACACACTTGCGGACACCCGCACGAAGTTGTTAACCGTGCATATAGATATAAGGATATTTGTGCTATGTATGGGCTATTAAAACGATTGTCCATAACAATTTGGAAAAGGAAAATCTAACAAACCTGATCTTCGAAAATTACGCAACTACTTTTAACTGCAATATGAGTCACTGCGGCGAGCTGGTCCCAATTTTGTCGGAGACACTTGCACGACGATAGGGTCGGTGCGATAAATGCGAGGGCAATTCCTAATCGAGTCAGGTCAATATTCAGAAAATCAGTGGTGATCAAGTGATGGGCATCCGTCGAAAAGGTTAACCGTATGGAAAAGTCCACAAAAGAAGCTAGCAGGGTGACTTTTTGTACATGTTTCCAGTTATCATCATTCCTCTGGATGCTTGCATGTTAAACCTTTCTAAATAAACTACCGATGGTGCAAAACTCGGGAGGATTACATGTGATTACGGCATCTAAGCAATTCGTTGCAGGTATCGTATGGTAGGTACGTAGCCCAAATTCATATAGTATGCAGTAAGCCATATGTCTGCAGTCGTTCCATTGCACACAAAATACATCGCAGAAAGAAAGTTTAACGGATGGTTGAACTTCTCCTTAGTCTGATCGCTTATGATGGTGACACCTTGAATTAACTCTTGATGCAATTTTCATTTCAATTCATTACACTTAAGTGTCTGAAACTGCCAGACAATATATAGACGTGTATGTATTAGTTGCGAATGAAAACTTTTGACTTCTATTCTTGTCCGAAAATAGAGCACGACAAGCTTCGAATCGGTACTTTGAAAACTATCACACGATTGTTTAGATTGAGCTCCTTTCGCCTATTCTGGTTTAGTTTTACCAAAGGCAGTGAAAGTATCTAGAATTTTGAATTGAATAAAACAATTTAAAACAAGTAGTGCTTGTACGTCAGTGTGATTAGGTCCACGACCAATCAAGACAGAGATCGACGGGTAGTTTCGTTCACGTCCGCCAGAGCTAATATAGTAACAAAAAAGAGTCAAAATTACAAAACAAACATACATTTGATATCGTTCTAACCTGACCCGACAGCAAATAGCAACACGAGAAAGATGTCCGCAGTCGTTGCAAAGAGACCTGCTCAACCAAGCACCCTCGATATGATCGTCAAGGCGATAACAACCAGGCATGAAGCTAGAGGTTCATCCGTAGCCGGCATTAAGTCAACCCTACAAGCAATGGAGTTTGACACAAAGAAGAAGAACACCCTCATCAACTCGGCACTCAAGAGAGGAGTAGCAACCGGTGTGTTGAAGCAAGTCAAAGGCGTCGGCGCAACGGGAACTTTCAAGATCGACACCAATTCAGCGAAGGCAGCCGAAAAGGCCAAGGCGCAGAAGGAGAAAGAAAGGGCAAAGACAGCTGCCAAGAAACAGAAAGAAAAGGAGCAGAAAGCCGCAGTACGAGAGAAAGCTAAGGCCAAGAAGGCTGCTGCTAAGTCAAAGAAACCCTCACCGAAAGCTAAGAAAACGACCAAGCCAAAGAAGAAAACCACCAAGACACCCACCAAGAAAGCCGTAGTCAAGAAAGCCGTAGTCAAGAAAGCCGTGAAACCGAAGAAAACAGTTAAGCCCAAGACGTCCGCCACCAAACCTAAGAAGACAACTAAGAAGTAGCCAGTATCAGACGTGTCTCAAAACCAACGGCTCTTTTAAGGGCCATCCAAATCACTAAAAGGGCTACTCTCGCTACTCCTCAAACATGCATTTGTCTTTGTCTACTTTATTTCATTATCAAATTCCCCCCCCCCCCCACCCCCGCCCCTCTCCACCCGAACACCACCACAACACTTGTTCTCAGTCAATAAAATGACGGAGACCGGCAATTCAAACAGATTTCATGTTCAAAATGCAAAAGCCGAAAGGGCATCCCGTAAATAATCAATTTCGAGAATATGGAAGTATCCCTTCCTTCCATCGTCTCTCACTCCCAGACGCAAACTAATGAAACAATCAAAACTTAAAATCCGCTGCCAAACACACTTGCGGACACCCGCACGAAGTTGTTAACCGTGCATATAGATATAAGGATATTTGTGCTATGTATGGGCTATTAAAACGATTGTCCATAACAATTTGGAAAAGGAAAATCTAACAAACCTGATCTTCGAAAATTACGCAACTACTTTTAACTGCAATATGAGTCACTGCGGCGAGCTGGTCCCAATTTTGTCGGAGACACTTGCACGACGATAGGGTCGGTGCGATAAATGCGAGGGCAATTCCTAATCGAGTCAGGTCAATATTCAGAAAATCAGTGGTGATCAAGTGATGGGCATCCGTCGAAAAGGTTAACCGTATGGAAAAGTCCACAAAAGAAGCTAGCAGGGTGACTTTTTGTACATGTTTCCAGTTATCATCATTCCTCTGGATGCTTGCATGTTAAACCTTTCTAAATAAACTACCGATGGTGCAAAACTCGGGAGGATTACATGTGATTACGGCATCTAAGCAATTCGTTGCAGGTATCGTATGGTAGGTACGTAGCCCAAATTCATATAGTATGCAGTAAGCCATATGTCTGCAGTCGTTCCATTGCACACAAAATACATCGCAGAAAGAAAGTTTAACGGATGGTTGAACTTCTCCTTAGTCTGATCGCTTATGATGGTGACACCTTGAATTAACTCTTGATGCAATTTTCATTTCAATTCATTACACTTAAGTGTCTGAAACTGCCAGACAATATATAGACGTGTATGTATTAGTTGCGAATGAAAACTTTTGACTTCTATTCTTGTCCGAAAATAGAGCACGACAAGCTTCGAATCGGTACTTTGAAAACTATCACACGATTGTTTAGATTGAGCTCCTTTCGCCTATTCTGGTTTAGTTTTACCAAAGGCAGTGAAAGTATCTAGAATTTTGAATTGAATAAAACAATTTAAAACAAGTAGTGCTTGTACGTCAGTGTGATTAGGTCCACGACCAATCAAGACAGAGATCGACGGGTAGTTTCGTTCACGTCCGCCAGAGCTAATATAGTAACAAAAAAGAGTCAAAATTACAAAACAAACATACATTTGATATCGTTCTAACCTGACCCGACAGCAAATAGCAACACGAGAAAGATGTCCGCAGTCGTTGCAAAGAGACCTGCTCAACCAAGCACCCTCGATATGATCGTCAAGGCGATAACAACCAGGCATGAAGCTAGAGGTTCATCCGTAGCCGGCATTAAGTCAACCCTACAAGCAATGGAGTTTGACACAAAGAAGAAGAACACCCTCATCAACTCGGCACTCAAGAGAGGAGTAGCAACCGGTGTGTTGAAGCAAGTCAAAGGCGTCGGCGCAACGGGAACTTTCAAGATCGACACCAATTCAGCGAAGGCAGCCGAAAAGGCCAAGGCGCAGAAGGAGAAAGAAAGGGCAAAGACAGCTGCCAAGAAACAGAAAGAAAAGGAGCAGAAAGCCGCAGTACGAGAGAAAGCTAAGGCCAAGAAGGCTGCTGCTAAGTCAAAGAAACCCTCACCGAAAGCTAAGAAAACGACCAAGCCAAAGAAGAAAACCACCAAGACACCCACCAAGAAAGCCGTAGTCAAGAAAGCCGTAGTCAAGAAAGCCGTGAAACCGAAGAAAACAGTTAAGCCCAAGACGTCCGCCACCAAACCTAAGAAGACAACTAAGAAGTAGCCAGTATCAGACGTGTCTCAAAACCAACGGCTCTTTTAAGGGCCATCCAAATCACTAAAAGGGCTACTCTCGCTACTCCTCAAACATGCATTTGTCTTTGTCTACTTTATTTCATTATCAAATTCCCCCCCCCCCCACCCCCGCCCCTCTCCACCCGAACACCACCACAACACTTGTTCTCAGTCAATAAAATGACGGAGACCGGCAATTCAAACAGATTTCATGTTCAAAATGCAAAAGCCGAAAGGGCATCCCGTAAATAATCAATTTCGAGAATATGGAAGTATCCCTTCCTTCCATCGTCTCTCACTCCCAGACGCAAACTAATGAAACAATCAAAACTTAAAATCCGCTGCCAAACACACTTGCGGACACCCGCACGAAGTTGTTAACCGTGCATATAGATATAAGGATATTTGTGCTATGTATGGGCTATTAAAACGATTGTCCATAACAATTTGGAAAAGGAAAATCTAACAAACCTGATCTTCGAAAATTACGCAACTACTTTTAACTGCAATATGAGTCACTGCGGCGAGCTGGTCCCAATTTTGTCGGAGACACTTGCACGACGATAGGGTCGGTGCGATAAATGCGAGGGCAATTCCTAATCGAGTCAGGTCAATATTCAGAAAATCAGTGGTGATCAAGTGATGGGCATCCGTCGAAAAGGTTAACCGTATGGAAAAGTCCACAAAAGAAGCTAGCAGGGTGACTTTTTGTACATGTTTCCAGTTATCATCATTCCTCTGGATGCTTGCATGTTAAACCTTTCTAAATAAACTACCGATGGTGCAAAACTCGGGAGGATTACATGTGATTACGGCATCTAAGCAATTCGTTGCAGGTATCGTATGGTAGGTACGTAGCCCAAATTCATATAGTATGCAGTAAGCCATATGTCTGCAGTCGTTCCATTGCACACAAAATACATCGCAGAAAGAAAGTTTAACGGATGGTTGAACTTCTCCTTAGTCTGATCGCTTATGATGGTGACACCTTGAATTAACTCTTGATGCAATTTTCATTTCAATTCATTACACTTAAGTGTCTGAAACTGCCAGACAATATATAGACGTGTATGTATTAGTTGCGAATGAAAACTTTTGACTTCTATTCTTGTCCGAAAATAGAGCACGACAAGCTTCGAATCGGTACTTTGAAAACTATCACACGATTGTTTAGATTGAGCTCCTTTCGCCTATTCTGGTTTAGTTTTACCAAAGGCAGTGAAAGTATCTAGAATTTTGAATTGAATAAAACAATTTAAAACAAGTAGTGCTTGTACGTCAGTGTGATTAGGTCCACGACCAATCAAGACAGAGATCGACGGGTAGTTTCGTTCACGTCCGCCAGAGCTAATATAGTAACAAAAAAGAGTCAAAATTACAAAACAAACATACATTTGATATCGTTCTAACCTGACCCGACAGCAAATAGCAACACGAGAAAGATGTCCGCAGTCGTTGCAAAGAGACCTGCTCAACCAAGCACCCTCGATATGATCGTCAAGGCGATAACAACCAGGCATGAAGCTAGAGGTTCATCCGTAGCCGGCATTAAGTCAACCCTACAAGCAATGGAGTTTGACACAAAGAAGAAGAACACCCTCATCAACTCGGCACTCAAGAGAGGAGTAGCAACCGGTGTGTTGAAGCAAGTCAAAGGCGTCGGCGCAACGGGAACTTTCAAGATCGACACCAATTCAGCGAAGGCAGCCGAAAAGGCCAAGGCGCAGAAGGAGAAAGAAAGGGCAAAGACAGCTGCCAAGAAACAGAAAGAAAAGGAGCAGAAAGCCGCAGTACGAGAGAAAGCTAAGGCCAAGAAGGCTGCTGCTAAGTCAAAGAAACCCTCACCGAAAGCTAAGAAAACGACCAAGCCAAAGAAGAAAACCACCAAGACACCCACCAAGAAAGCCGTAGTCAAGAAAGCCGTAGTCAAGAAAGCCGTGAAACCGAAGAAAACAGTTAAGCCCAAGACGTCCGCCACCAAACCTAAGAAGACAACTAAGAAGTAGCCAGTATCAGACGTGTCTCAAAACCAACGGCTCTTTTAAGGGCCATCCAAATCACTAAAAGGGCTACTCTCGCTACTCCTCAAACATGCATTTGTCTTTGTCTACTTTATTTCATTATCAAATTCCCCCCCCCCCCACCCCCGCCCCTCTCCACCCGAACACCACCACAACACTTGTTCTCAGTCAATAAAATGACGGAGACCGGCAATTCAAACAGATTTCATGTTCAAAATGCAAAAGCCGAAAGGGCATCCCGTAAATAATCAATTTCGAGAATATGGAAGTATCCCTTCCTTCCATCGTCTCTCACTCCCAGACGCAAACTAATGAAACAATCAAAACTTAAAATCCGCTGCCAAACACACTTGCGGACACCCGCACGAAGTTGTTAACCGTGCATATAGATATAAGGATATTTGTGCTATGTATGGGCTATTAAAACGATTGTCCATAACAATTTGGAAAAGGAAAATCTAACAAACCTGATCTTCGAAAATTACGCAACTACTTTTAACTGCAATATGAGTCACTGCGGCGAGCTGGTCCCAATTTTGTCGGAGACACTTGCACGACGATAGGGTCGGTGCGATAAATGCGAGGGCAATTCCTAATCGAGTCAGGTCAATATTCAGAAAATCAGTGGTGATCAAGTGATGGGCATCCGTCGAAAAGGTTAACCGTATGGAAAAGTCCACAAAAGAAGCTAGCAGGGTGACTTTTTGTACATGTTTCCAGTTATCATCATTCCTCTGGATGCTTGCATGTTAAACCTTTCTAAATAAACTACCGATGGTGCAAAACTCGGGAGGATTACATGTGATTACGGCATCTAAGCAATTCGTTGCAGGTATCGTATGGTAGGTACGTAGCCCAAATTCATATAGTATGCAGTAAGCCATATGTCTGCAGTCGTTCCATTGCACACAAAATACATCGCAGAAAGAAAGTTTAACGGATGGTTGAACTTCTCCTTAGTCTGATCGCTTATGATGGTGACACCTTGAATTAACTCTTGATGCAATTTTCATTTCAATTCATTACACTTAAGTGTCTGAAACTGCCAGACAATATATAGACGTGTATGTATTAGTTGCGAATGAAAACTTTTGACTTCTATTCTTGTCCGAAAATAGAGCACGACAAGCTTCGAATCGGTACTTTGAAAACTATCACACGATTGTTTAGATTGAGCTCCTTTCGCCTATTCTGGTTTAGTTTTACCAAAGGCAGTGAAAGTATCTAGAATTTTGAATTGAATAAAACAATTTAAAACAAGTAGTGCTTGTACGTCAGTGTGATTAGGTCCACGACCAATCAAGACAGAGATCGACGGGTAGTTTCGTTCACGTCCGCCAGAGCTAATATAGTAACAAAAAAGAGTCAAAATTACAAAACAAACATACATTTGATATCGTTCTAACCTGACCCGACAGCAAATAGCAACACGAGAAAGATGTCCGCAGTCGTTGCAAAGAGACCTGCTCAACCAAGCACCCTCGATATGATCGTCAAGGCGATAACAACCAGGCATGAAGCTAGAGGTTCATCCGTAGCCGGCATTAAGTCAACCCTACAAGCAATGGAGTTTGACACAAAGAAGAAGAACACCCTCATCAACTCGGCACTCAAGAGAGGAGTAGCAACCGGTGTGTTGAAGCAAGTCAAAGGCGTCGGCGCAACGGGAACTTTCAAGATCGACACCAATTCAGCGAAGGCAGCCGAAAAGGCCAAGGCGCAGAAGGAGAAAGAAAGGGCAAAGACAGCTGCCAAGAAACAGAAAGAAAAGGAGCAGAAAGCCGCAGTACGAGAGAAAGCTAAGGCCAAGAAGGCTGCTGCTAAGTCAAAGAAACCCTCACCGAAAGCTAAGAAAACGACCAAGCCAAAGAAGAAAACCACCAAGACACCCACCAAGAAAGCCGTAGTCAAGAAAGCCGTAGTCAAGAAAGCCGTGAAACCGAAGAAAACAGTTAAGCCCAAGACGTCCGCCACCAAACCTAAGAAGACAACTAAGAAGTAGCCAGTATCAGACGTGTCTCAAAACCAACGGCTCTTTTAAGGGCCATCCAAATCACTAAAAGGGCTACTCTCGCTACTCCTCAAACATGCATTTGTCTTTGTCTACTTTATTTCATTATCAAATTCCCCCCCCCCCACCCCCGCCCCTCTCCACCCGAACACCACCACAACACTTGTTCTCAGTCAATAAAATGACGGAGACCGGCAATTCAAACAGATTTCATGTTCAAAATGCAAAAGCCGAAAGGGCATCCCGTAAATAATCAATTTCGAGAATATGGAAGTATCCCTTCCTTCCATCGTCTCTCACTCCCAGACGCAAACTAATGAAACAATCAAAACTTAAAATCCGCTGCCAAACACACTTGCGGACACCCGCACGAAGTTGTTAACCGTGCATATAGATATAAGGATATTTGTGCTATGTATGGGCTATTAAAACGATTGTCCATAACAATTTGGAAAAGGAAAATCTAACAAACCTGATCTTCGAAAATTACGCAACTACTTTTAACTGCAATATGAGTCACTGCGGCGAGCTGGTCCCAATTTTGTCGGAGACACTTGCACGACGATAGGGTCGGTGCGATAAATGCGAGGGCAATTCCTAATCGAGTCAGGTCAATATTCAGAAAATCAGTGGTGATCAAGTGATGGGCATCCGTCGAAAAGGTTAACCGTATGGAAAAGTCCACAAAAGAAGCTAGCAGGGTGACTTTTTGTACATGTTTCCAGTTATCATCATTCCTCTGGATGCTTGCATGTTAAACCTTTCTAAATAAACTACCGATGGTGCAAAACTCGGGAGGATTACATGTGATTACGGCATCTAAGCAATTCGTTGCAGGTATCGTATGGTAGGTACGTAGCCCAAATTCATATAGTATGCAGTAAGCCATATGTCTGCAGTCGTTCCATTGCACACAAAATACATCGCAGAAAGAAAGTTTAACGGATGGTTGAACTTCTCCTTAGTCTGATCGCTTATGATGGTGACACCTTGAATTAACTCTTGATGCAATTTTCATTTCAATTCATTACACTTAAGTGTCTGAAACTGCCAGACAATATATAGACGTGTATGTATTAGTTGCGAATGAAAACTTTTGACTTCTATTCTTGTCCGAAAATAGAGCACGACAAGCTTCGAATCGGTACTTTGAAAACTATCACACGATTGTTTAGATTGAGCTCCTTTCGCCTATTCTGGTTTAGTTTTACCAAAGGCAGTGAAAGTATCTAGAATTTTGAATTGAATAAAACAATTTAAAACAAGTAGTGCTTGTACGTCAGTGTGATTAGGTCCACGACCAATCAAGACAGAGATCGACGGGTAGTTTCGTTCACGTCCGCCAGAGCTAATATAGTAACAAAAAAGAGTCAAAATTACAAAACAAACATACATTTGATATCGTTCTAACCTGACCCGACAGCAAATAGCAACACGAGAAAGATGTCCGCAGTCGTTGCAAAGAGACCTGCTCAACCAAGCACCCTCGATATGATCGTCAAGGCGATAACAACCAGGCATGAAGCTAGAGGTTCATCCGTAGCCGGCATTAAGTCAACCCTACAAGCAATGGAGTTTGACACAAAGAAGAAGAACACCCTCATCAACTCGGCACTCAAGAGAGGAGTAGCAACCGGTGTGTTGAAGCAAGTCAAAGGCGTCGGCGCAACGGGAACTTTCAAGATCGACACCAATTCAGCGAAGGCAGCCGAAAAGGCCAAGGCGCAGAAGGAGAAAGAAAGGGCAAAGACAGCTGCCAAGAAACAGAAAGAAAAGGAGCAGAAAGCCGCAGTACGAGAGAAAGCTAAGGCCAAGAAGGCTGCTGCTAAGTCAAAGAAACCCTCACCGAAAGCTAAGAAAACGACCAAGCCAAAGAAGAAAACCACCAAGACACCCACCAAGAAAGCCGTAGTCAAGAAAGCCGTAGTCAAGAAAGCCGTGAAACCGAAGAAAACAGTTAAGCCCAAGACGTCCGCCACCAAACCTAAGAAGACAACTAAGAAGTAGCCAGTATCAGACGTGTCTCAAAACCAACGGCTCTTTTAAGGGCCATCCAAATCACTAAAAGGGCTACTCTCGCTACTCCTCAAACATGCATTTGTCTTTGTCTACTTTATTTCATTATCAAATTCCCCCCCCCACCCACCCCCGCCCCTCTCCACCCGAACACCACCACAACACTTGTTCTCAGTCAATAAAATGACGGAGACCGGCAATTCAAACAGATTTCATGTTCAAAATGCAAAAGCCGAAAGGGCATCCCGTAAATAATCAATTTCGAGAATATGGAAGTATCCCTTCCTTCCATCGTCTCTCACTCCCAGACGCAAACTAATGAAACAATCAAAACTTAAAATCCGCTGCCAAACACACTTGCGGACACCCGCACGAAGTTGTTAACCGTGCATATAGATATAAGGATATTTGTGCTATGTATGGGCTATTAAAACGATTGTCCATAACAATTTGGAAAAGGAAAATCTAACAAACCTGATCTTCGAAAATTACGCAACTACTTTTAACTGCAATATGAGTCACTGCGGCGAGCTGGTCCCAATTTTGTCGGAGACACTTGCACGACGATAGGGTCGGTGCGATAAATGCGAGGGCAATTCCTAATCGAGTCAGGTCAATATTCAGAAAATCAGTGGTGATCAAGTGATGGGCATCCGTCGAAAAGGTTAACCGTATGGAAAAGTCCACAAAAGAAGCTAGCAGGGTGACTTTTTGTACATGTTTCCAGTTATCATCATTCCTCTGGATGCTTGCATGTTAAACCTTTCTAAATAAACTACCGATGGTGCAAAACTCGGGAGGATTACATGTGATTACGGCATCTAAGCAATTCGTTGCAGGTATCGTATGGTAGGTACGTAGCCCAAATTCATATAGTATGCAGTAAGCCATATGTCTGCAGTCGTTCCATTGCACACAAAATACATCGCAGAAAGAAAGTTTAACGGATGGTTGAACTTCTCCTTAGTCTGATCGCTTATGATGGTGACACCTTGAATTAACTCTTGATGCAATTTTCATTTCAATTCATTACACTTAAGTGTCTGAAACTGCCAGACAATATATAGACGTGTATGTATTAGTTGCGAATGAAAACTTTTGACTTCTATTCTTGTCCGAAAATAGAGCACGACAAGCTTCGAATCGGTACTTTGAAAACTATCACACGATTGTTTAGATTGAGCTCCTTTCGCCTATTCTGGTTTAGTTTTACCAAAGGCAGTGAAAGTATCTAGAATTTTGAATTGAATAAAACAATTTAAAACAAGTAGTGCTTGTACGTCAGTGTGATTAGGTCCACGACCAATCAAGACAGAGATCGACGGGTAGTTTCGTTCACGTCCGCCAGAGCTAATATAGTAACAAAAAAGAGTCAAAATTACAAAACAAACATACATTTGATATCGTTCTAACCTGACCCGACAGCAAATAGCAACACGAGAAAGATGTCCGCAGTCGTTGCAAAGAGACCTGCTCAACCAAGCACCCTCGATATGATCGTCAAGGCGATAACAACCAGGCATGAAGCTAGAGGTTCATCCGTAGCCGGCATTAAGTCAACCCTACAAGCAATGGAGTTTGACACAAAGAAGAAGAACACCCTCATCAACTCGGCACTCAAGAGAGGAGTAGCAACCGGTGTGTTGAAGCAAGTCAAAGGCGTCGGCGCAACGGGAACTTTCAAGATCGACACCAATTCAGCGAAGGCAGCCGAAAAGGCCAAGGCGCAGAAGGAGAAAGAAAGGGCAAAGACAGCTGCCAAGAAACAGAAAGAAAAGGAGCAGAAAGCCGCAGTACGAGAGAAAGCTAAGGCCAAGAAGGCTGCTGCTAAGTCAAAGAAACCCTCACCGAAAGCTAAGAAAACGACCAAGCCAAAGAAGAAAACCACCAAGACACCCACCAAGAAAGCCGTAGTCAAGAAAGCCGTAGTCAAGAAAGCCGTGAAACCGAAGAAAACAGTTAAGCCCAAGACGTCCGCCACCAAACCTAAGAAGACAACTAAGAAGTAGCCAGTATCAGACGTGTCTCAAAACCAACGGCTCTTTTAAGGGCCATCCAAATCACTAAAAGGGCTACTCTCGCTACTCCTCAAACATGCATTTGTCTTTGTCTACTTTATTTCATTATCAAATTCCCCCCCCCCCACCCCCGCCCCTCTCCACCCGAACACCACCACAACACTTGTTCTCAGTCAATAAAATGACGGAGACCGGCAATTCAAACAGATTTCATGTTCAAAATGCAAAAGCCGAAAGGGCATCCCGTAAATAATCAATTTCGAGAATATGGAAGTATCCCTTCCTTCCATCGTCTCTCACTCCCAGACGCAAACTAATGAAACAATCAAAACTTAAAATCCGCTGCCAAACACACTTGCGGACACCCGCACGAAGTTGTTAACCGTGCATATAGATATAAGGATATTTGTGCTATGTATGGGCTATTAAAACGATTGTCCATAACAATTTGGAAAAGGAAAATCTAACAAACCTGATCTTCGAAAATTACGCAACTACTTTTAACTGCAATATGAGTCACTGCGGCGAGCTGGTCCCAATTTTGTCGGAGACACTTGCACGACGATAGGGTCGGTGCGATAAATGCGAGGGCAATTCCTAATCGAGTCAGGTCAATATTCAGAAAATCAGTGGTGATCAAGTGATGGGCATCCGTCGAAAAGGTTAACCGTATGGAAAAGTCCACAAAAGAAGCTAGCAGGGTGACTTTTTGTACATGTTTCCAGTTATCATCATTCCTCTGGATGCTTGCATGTTAAACCTTTCTAAATAAACTACCGATGGTGCAAAACTCGGGAGGATTACATGTGATTACGGCATCTAAGCAATTCGTTGCAGGTATCGTATGGTAGGTACGTAGCCCAAATTCATATAGTATGCAGTAAGCCATATGTCTGCAGTCGTTCCATTGCACACAAAATACATCGCAGAAAGAAAGTTTAACGGATGGTTGAACTTCTCCTTAGTCTGATCGCTTATGATGGTGACACCTTGAATTAACTCTTGATGCAATTTTCATTTCAATTCATTACACTTAAGTGTCTGAAACTGCCAGACAATATATAGACGTGTATGTATTAGTTGCGAATGAAAACTTTTGACTTCTATTCTTGTCCGAAAATAGAGCACGACAAGCTTCGAATCGGTACTTTGAAAACTATCACACGATTGTTTAGATTGAGCTCCTTTCGCCTATTCTGGTTTAGTTTTACCAAAGGCAGTGAAAGTATCTAGAATTTTGAATTGAATAAAACAATTTAAAACAAGTAGTGCTTGTACGTCAGTGTGATTAGGTCCACGACCAATCAAGACAGAGATCGACGGGTAGTTTCGTTCACGTCCGCCAGAGCTAATATAGTAACAAAAAAGAGTCAAAATTACAAAACAAACATACATTTGATATCGTTCTAACCTGACCCGACAGCAAATAGCAACACGAGAAAGATGTCCGCAGTCGTTGCAAAGAGACCTGCTCAACCAAGCACCCTCGATATGATCGTCAAGGCGATAACAACCAGGCATGAAGCTAGAGGTTCATCCGTAGCCGGCATTAAGTCAACCCTACAAGCAATGGAGTTTGACACAAAGAAGAAGAACACCCTCATCAACTCGGCACTCAAGAGAGGAGTAGCAACCGGTGTGTTGAAGCAAGTCAAAGGCGTCGGCGCAACGGGAACTTTCAAGATCGACACCAATTCAGCGAAGGCAGCCGAAAAGGCCAAGGCGCAGAAGGAGAAAGAAAGGGCAAAGACAGCTGCCAAGAAACAGAAAGAAAAGGAGCAGAAAGCCGCAGTACGAGAGAAAGCTAAGGCCAAGAAGGCTGCTGCTAAGTCAAAGAAACCCTCACCGAAAGCTAAGAAAACGACCAAGCCAAAGAAGAAAACCACCAAGACACCCACCAAGAAAGCCGTAGTCAAGAAAGCCGTAGTCAAGAAAGCCGTGAAACCGAAGAAAACAGTTAAGCCCAAGACGTCCGCCACCAAACCTAAGAAGACAACTAAGAAGTAGCCAGTATCAGACGTGTCTCAAAACCAACGGCTCTTTTAAGGGCCATCCAAATCACTAAAAGGGCTACTCTCGCTACTCCTCAAACATGCATTTGTCTTTGTCTACTTTATTTCATTATCAAATTCCCCCCCCCCCCACCCCCGCCCCTCTCCACCCGAACACCACCACAACACTTGTTCTCAGTCAATAAAATGACGGAGACCGGCAATTCAAACAGATTTCATGTTCAAAATGCAAAAGCCGAAAGGGCATCCCGTAAATAATCAATTTCGAGAATATGGAAGTATCCCTTCCTTCCATCGTCTCTCACTCCCAGACGCAAACTAATGAAACAATCAAAACTTAAAATCCGCTGCCAAACACACTTGCGGACACCCGCACGAAGTTGTTAACCGTGCATATAGATATAAGGATATTTGTGCTATGTATGGGCTATTAAAACGATTGTCCATAACAATTTGGAAAAGGAAAATCTAACAAACCTGATCTTCGAAAATTACGCAACTACTTTTAACTGCAATATGAGTCACTGCGGCGAGCTGGTCCCAATTTTGTCGGAGACACTTGCACGACGATAGGGTCGGTGCGATAAATGCGAGGGCAATTCCTAATCGAGTCAGGTCAATATTCAGAAAATCAGTGGTGATCAAGTGATGGGCATCCGTCGAAAAGGTTAACCGTATGGAAAAGTCCACAAAAGAAGCTAGCAGGGTGACTTTTTGTACATGTTTCCAGTTATCATCATTCCTCTGGATGCTTGCATGTTAAACCTTTCTAAATAAACTACCGATGGTGCAAAACTCGGGAGGATTACATGTGATTACGGCATCTAAGCAATTCGTTGCAGGTATCGTATGGTAGGTACGTAGCCCAAATTCATATAGTATGCAGTAAGCCATATGTCTGCAGTCGTTCCATTGCACACAAAATACATCGCAGAAAGAAAGTTTAACGGATGGTTGAACTTCTCCTTAGTCTGATCGCTTATGATGGTGACACCTTGAATTAACTCTTGATGCAATTTTCATTTCAATTCATTACACTTAAGTGTCTGAAACTGCCAGACAATATATAGACGTGTATGTATTAGTTGCGAATGAAAACTTTTGACTTCTATTCTTGTCCGAAAATAGAGCACGACAAGCTTCGAATCGGTACTTTGAAAACTATCACACGATTGTTTAGATTGAGCTCCTTTCGCCTATTCTGGTTTAGTTTTACCAAAGGCAGTGAAAGTATCTAGAATTTTGAATTGAATAAAACAATTTAAAACAAGTAGTGCTTGTACGTCAGTGTGATTAGGTCCACGACCAATCAAGACAGAGATCGACGGGTAGTTTCGTTCACGTCCGCCAGAGCTAATATAGTAACAAAAAAGAGTCAAAATTACAAAACAAACATACATTTGATATCGTTCTAACCTGACCCGACAGCAAATAGCAACACGAGAAAGATGTCCGCAGTCGTTGCAAAGAGACCTGCTCAACCAAGCACCCTCGATATGATCGTCAAGGCGATAACAACCAGGCATGAAGCTAGAGGTTCATCCGTAGCCGGCATTAAGTCAACCCTACAAGCAATGGAGTTTGACACAAAGAAGAAGAACACCCTCATCAACTCGGCACTCAAGAGAGGAGTAGCAACCGGTGTGTTGAAGCAAGTCAAAGGCGTCGGCGCAACGGGAACTTTCAAGATCGACACCAATTCAGCGAAGGCAGCCGAAAAGGCCAAGGCGCAGAAGGAGAAAGAAAGGGCAAAGACAGCTGCCAAGAAACAGAAAGAAAAGGAGCAGAAAGCCGCAGTACGAGAGAAAGCTAAGGCCAAGAAGGCTGCTGCTAAGTCAAAGAAACCCTCACCGAAAGCTAAGAAAACGACCAAGCCAAAGAAGAAAACCACCAAGACACCCACCAAGAAAGCCGTAGTCAAGAAAGCCGTAGTCAAGAAAGCCGTGAAACCGAAGAAAACAGTTAAGCCCAAGACGTCCGCCACCAAACCTAAGAAGACAACTAAGAAGTAGCCAGTATCAGACGTGTCTCAAAACCAACGGCTCTTTTAAGGGCCATCCAAATCACTAAAAGGGCTACTCTCGCTACTCCTCAAACATGCATTTGTCTTTGTCTACTTTATTTCATTATCAAATTCCCCCCCCCCCCCCCCACCCCCGCCCCTCTCCACCCGAACACCACCACAACACTTGTTCTCAGTCAATAAAATGACGGAGACCGGCAATTCAAACAGATTTCATGTTCAAAATGCAAAAGCCGAAAGGGCATCCCGTAAATAATCAATTTCGAGAATATGGAAGTATCCCTTCCTTCCATCGTCTCTCACTCCCAGACGCAAACTAATGAAACAATCAAAACTTAAAATCCGCTGCCAAACACACTTGCGGACACCCGCACGAAGTTGTTAACCGTGCATATAGATATAAGGATATTTGTGCTATGTATGGGCTATTAAAACGATTGTCCATAACAATTTGGAAAAGGAAAATCTAACAAACCTGATCTTCGAAAATTACGCAACTACTTTTAACTGCAATATGAGTCACTGCGGCGAGCTGGTCCCAATTTTGTCGGAGACACTTGCACGACGATAGGGTCGGTGCGATAAATGCGAGGGCAATTCCTAATCGAGTCAGGTCAATATTCAGAAAATCAGTGGTGATCAAGTGATGGGCATCCGTCGAAAAGGTTAACCGTATGGAAAAGTCCACAAAAGAAGCTAGCAGGGTGACTTTTTGTACATGTTTCCAGTTATCATCATTCCTCTGGATGCTTGCATGTTAAACCTTTCTAAATAAACTACCGATGGTGCAAAACTCGGGAGGATTACATGTGATTACGGCATCTAAGCAATTCGTTGCAGGTATCGTATGGTAGGTACGTAGCCCAAATTCATATAGTATGCAGTAAGCCATATGTCTGCAGTCGTTCCATTGCACACAAAATACATCGCAGAAAGAAAGTTTAACGGATGGTTGAACTTCTCCTTAGTCTGATCGCTTATGATGGTGACACCTTGAATTAACTCTTGATGCAATTTTCATTTCAATTCATTACACTTAAGTGTCTGAAACTGCCAGACAATATATAGACGTGTATGTATTAGTTGCGAATGAAAACTTTTGACTTCTATTCTTGTCCGAAAATAGAGCACGACAAGCTTCGAATCGGTACTTTGAAAACTATCACACGATTGTTTAGATTGAGCTCCTTTCGCCTATTCTGGTTTAGTTTTACCAAAGGCAGTGAAAGTATCTAGAATTTTGAATTGAATAAAACAATTTAAAACAAGTAGTGCTTGTACGTCAGTGTGATTAGGTCCACGACCAATCAAGACAGAGATCGACGGGTAGTTTCGTTCACGTCCGCCAGAGCTAATATAGTAACAAAAAAGAGTCAAAATTACAAAACAAACATACATTTGATATCGTTCTAACCTGACCCGACAGCAAATAGCAACACGAGAAAGATGTCCGCAGTCGTTGCAAAGAGACCTGCTCAACCAAGCACCCTCGATATGATCGTCAAGGCGATAACAACCAGGCATGAAGCTAGAGGTTCATCCGTAGCCGGCATTAAGTCAACCCTACAAGCAATGGAGTTTGACACAAAGAAGAAGAACACCCTCATCAACTCGGCACTCAAGAGAGGAGTAGCAACCGGTGTGTTGAAGCAAGTCAAAGGCGTCGGCGCAACGGGAACTTTCAAGATCGACACCAATTCAGCGAAGGCAGCCGAAAAGGCCAAGGCGCAGAAGGAGAAAGAAAGGGCAAAGACAGCTGCCAAGAAACAGAAAGAAAAGGAGCAGAAAGCCGCAGTACGAGAGAAAGCTAAGGCCAAGAAGGCTGCTGCTAAGTCAAAGAAACCCTCACCGAAAGCTAAGAAAACGACCAAGCCAAAGAAGAAAACCACCAAGACACCCACCAAGAAAGCCGTAGTCAAGAAAGCCGTAGTCAAGAAAGCCGTGAAACCGAAGAAAACAGTTAAGCCCAAGACGTCCGCCACCAAACCTAAGAAGACAACTAAGAAGTAGCCAGTATCAGACGTGTCTCAAAACCAACGGCTCTTTTAAGGGCCATCCAAATCACTAAAAGGGCTACTCTCGCTACTCCTCAAACATGCATTTGTCTTTGTCTACTTTATTTCATTATCAAATTCCCCCCCCCCCCCACCCCCGCCCCTCTCCACCCGAACACCACCACAACACTTGTTCTCAGTCAATAAAATGACGGAGACCGGCAATTCAAACAGATTTCATGTTCAAAATGCAAAAGCCGAAAGGGCATCCCGTAAATAATCAATTTCGAGAATATGGAAGTATCCCTTCCTTCCATCGTCTCTCACTCCCAGACGCAAACTAATGAAACAATCAAAACTTAAAATCCGCTGCCAAACACACTTGCGGACACCCGCACGAAGTTGTTAACCGTGCATATAGATATAAGGATATTTGTGCTATGTATGGGCTATTAAAACGATTGTCCATAACAATTTGGAAAAGGAAAATCTAACAAACCTGATCTTCGAAAATTACGCAACTACTTTTAACTGCAATATGAGTCACTGCGGCGAGCTGGTCCCAATTTTGTCGGAGACACTTGCACGACGATAGGGTCGGTGCGATAAATGCGAGGGCAATTCCTAATCGAGTCAGGTCAATATTCAGAAAATCAGTGGTGATCAAGTGATGGGCATCCGTCGAAAAGGTTAACCGTATGGAAAAGTCCACAAAAGAAGCTAGCAGGGTGACTTTTTGTACATGTTTCCAGTTATCATCATTCCTCTGGATGCTTGCATGTTAAACCTTTCTAAATAAACTACCGATGGTGCAAAACTCGGGAGGATTACATGTGATTACGGCATCTAAGCAATTCGTTGCAGGTATCGTATGGTAGGTACGTAGCCCAAATTCATATAGTATGCAGTAAGCCATATGTCTGCAGTCGTTCCATTGCACACAAAATACATCGCAGAAAGAAAGTTTAACGGATGGTTGAACTTCTCCTTAGTCTGATCGCTTATGATGGTGACACCTTGAATTAACTCTTGATGCAATTTTCATTTCAATTCATTACACTTAAGTGTCTGAAACTGCCAGACAATATATAGACGTGTATGTATTAGTTGCGAATGAAAACTTTTGACTTCTATTCTTGTCCGAAAATAGAGCACGACAAGCTTCGAATCGGTACTTTGAAAACTATCACACGATTGTTTAGATTGAGCTCCTTTCGCCTATTCTGGTTTAGTTTTACCAAAGGCAGTGAAAGTATCTAGAATTTTGAATTGAATAAAACAATTTAAAACAAGTAGTGCTTGTACGTCAGTGTGATTAGGTCCACGACCAATCAAGACAGAGATCGACGGGTAGTTTCGTTCACGTCCGCCAGAGCTAATATAGTAACAAAAAAGAGTCAAAATTACAAAACAAACATACATTTGATATCGTTCTAACCTGACCCGACAGCAAATAGCAACACGAGAAAGATGTCCGCAGTCGTTGCAAAGAGACCTGCTCAACCAAGCACCCTCGATATGATCGTCAAGGCGATAACAACCAGGCATGAAGCTAGAGGTTCATCCGTAGCCGGCATTAAGTCAACCCTACAAGCAATGGAGTTTGACACAAAGAAGAAGAACACCCTCATCAACTCGGCACTCAAGAGAGGAGTAGCAACCGGTGTGTTGAAGCAAGTCAAAGGCGTCGGCGCAACGGGAACTTTCAAGATCGACACCAATTCAGCGAAGGCAGCCGAAAAGGCCAAGGCGCAGAAGGAGAAAGAAAGGGCAAAGACAGCTGCCAAGAAACAGAAAGAAAAGGAGCAGAAAGCCGCAGTACGAGAGAAAGCTAAGGCCAAGAAGGCTGCTGCTAAGTCAAAGAAACCCTCACCGAAAGCTAAGAAAACGACCAAGCCAAAGAAGAAAACCACCAAGACACCCACCAAGAAAGCCGTAGTCAAGAAAGCCGTAGTCAAGAAAGCCGTGAAACCGAAGAAAACAGTTAAGCCCAAGACGTCCGCCACCAAACCTAAGAAGACAACTAAGAAGTAGCCAGTATCAGACGTGTCTCAAAACCAACGGCTCTTTTAAGGGCCATCCAAATCACTAAAAGGGCTACTCTCGCTACTCCTCAAACATGCATTTGTCTTTGTCTACTTTATTTCATTATCAAATTCCCCCCCCCCCCCACCCCCGCCCCTCTCCACCCGAACACCACCACAACACTTGTTCTCAGTCAATAAAATGACGGAGACCGGCAATTCAAACAGATTTCATGTTCAAAATGCAAAAGCCGAAAGGGCATCCCGTAAATAATCAATTTCGAGAATATGGAAGTATCCCTTCCTTCCATCGTCTCTCACTCCCAGACGCAAACTAATGAAACAATCAAAACTTAAAATCCGCTGCCAAACACACTTGCGGACACCCGCACGAAGTTGTTAACCGTGCATATAGATATAAGGATATTTGTGCTATGTATGGGCTATTAAAACGATTGTCCATAACAATTTGGAAAAGGAAAATCTAACAAACCTGATCTTCGAAAATTACGCAACTACTTTTAACTGCAATATGAGTCACTGCGGCGAGCTGGTCCCAATTTTGTCGGAGACACTTGCACGACGATAGGGTCGGTGCGATAAATGCGAGGGCAATTCCTAATCGAGTCAGGTCAATATTCAGAAAATCAGTGGTGATCAAGTGATGGGCATCCGTCGAAAAGGTTAACCGTATGGAAAAGTCCACAAAAGAAGCTAGCAGGGTGACTTTTTGTACATGTTTCCAGTTATCATCATTCCTCTGGATGCTTGCATGTTAAACCTTTCTAAATAAACTACCGATGGTGCAAAACTCGGGAGGATTACATGTGATTACGGCATCTAAGCAATTCGTTGCAGGTATCGTATGGTAGGTACGTAGCCCAAATTCATATAGTATGCAGTAAGCCATATGTCTGCAGTCGTTCCATTGCACACAAAATACATCGCAGAAAGAAAGTTTAACGGATGGTTGAACTTCTCCTTAGTCTGATCGCTTATGATGGTGACACCTTGAATTAACTCTTGATGCAATTTTCATTTCAATTCATTACACTTAAGTGTCTGAAACTGCCAGACAATATATAGACGTGTATGTATTAGTTGCGAATGAAAACTTTTGACTTCTATTCTTGTCCGAAAATAGAGCACGACAAGCTTCGAATCGGTACTTTGAAAACTATCACACGATTGTTTAGATTGAGCTCCTTTCGCCTATTCTGGTTTAGTTTTACCAAAGGCAGTGAAAGTATCTAGAATTTTGAATTGAATAAAACAATTTAAAACAAGTAGTGCTTGTACGTCAGTGTGATTAGGTCCACGACCAATCAAGACAGAGATCGACGGGTAGTTTCGTTCACGTCCGCCAGAGCTAATATAGTAACAAAAAAGAGTCAAAATTACAAAACAAACATACATTTGATATCGTTCTAACCTGACCCGACAGCAAATAGCAACACGAGAAAGATGTCCGCAGTCGTTGCAAAGAGACCTGCTCAACCAAGCACCCTCGATATGATCGTCAAGGCGATAACAACCAGGCATGAAGCTAGAGGTTCATCCGTAGCCGGCATTAAGTCAACCCTACAAGCAATGGAGTTTGACACAAAGAAGAAGAACACCCTCATCAACTCGGCACTCAAGAGAGGAGTAGCAACCGGTGTGTTGAAGCAAGTCAAAGGCGTCGGCGCAACGGGAACTTTCAAGATCGACACCAATTCAGCGAAGGCAGCCGAAAAGGCCAAGGCGCAGAAGGAGAAAGAAAGGGCAAAGACAGCTGCCAAGAAACAGAAAGAAAAGGAGCAGAAAGCCGCAGTACGAGAGAAAGCTAAGGCCAAGAAGGCTGCTGCTAAGTCAAAGAAACCCTCACCGAAAGCTAAGAAAACGACCAAGCCAAAGAAGAAAACCACCAAGACACCCACCAAGAAAGCCGTAGTCAAGAAAGCCGTAGTCAAGAAAGCCGTGAAACCGAAGAAAACAGTTAAGCCCAAGACGTCCGCCACCAAACCTAAGAAGACAACTAAGAAGTAGCCAGTATCAGACGTGTCTCAAAACCAACGGCTCTTTTAAGGGCCATCCAAATCACTAAAAGGGCTACTCTCGCTACTCCTCAAACATGCATTTGTCTTTGTCTACTTTATTTCATTATCAAATTCCCCCCCCCCCCCCCACCCCCGCCCCTCTCCACCCGAACACCACCACAACACTTGTTCTCAGTCAATAAAATGACGGAGACCGGCAATTCAAACAGATTTCATGTTCAAAATGCAAAAGCCGAAAGGGCATCCCGTAAATAATCAATTTCGAGAATATGGAAGTATCCCTTCCTTCCATCGTCTCTCACTCCCAGACGCAAACTAATGAAACAATCAAAACTTAAAATCCGCTGCCAAACACACTTGCGGACACCCGCACGAAGTTGTTAACCGTGCATATAGATATAAGGATATTTGTGCTATGTATGGGCTATTAAAACGATTGTCCATAACAATTTGGAAAAGGAAAATCTAACAAACCTGATCTTCGAAAATTACGCAACTACTTTTAACTGCAATATGAGTCACTGCGGCGAGCTGGTCCCAATTTTGTCGGAGACACTTGCACGACGATAGGGTCGGTGCGATAAATGCGAGGGCAATTCCTAATCGAGTCAGGTCAATATTCAGAAAATCAGTGGTGATCAAGTGATGGGCATCCGTCGAAAAGGTTAACCGTATGGAAAAGTCCACAAAAGAAGCTAGCAGGGTGACTTTTTGTACATGTTTCCAGTTATCATCATTCCTCTGGATGCTTGCATGTTAAACCTTTCTAAATAAACTACCGATGGTGCAAAACTCGGGAGGATTACATGTGATTACGGCATCTAAGCAATTCGTTGCAGGTATCGTATGGTAGGTACGTAGCCCAAATTCATATAGTATGCAGTAAGCCATATGTCTGCAGTCGTTCCATTGCACACAAAATACATCGCAGAAAGAAAGTTTAACGGATGGTTGAACTTCTCCTTAGTCTGATCGCTTATGATGGTGACACCTTGAATTAACTCTTGATGCAATTTTCATTTCAATTCATTACACTTAAGTGTCTGAAACTGCCAGACAATATATAGACGTGTATGTATTAGTTGCGAATGAAAACTTTTGACTTCTATTCTTGTCCGAAAATAGAGCACGACAAGCTTCGAATCGGTACTTTGAAAACTATCACACGATTGTTTAGATTGAGCTCCTTTCGCCTATTCTGGTTTAGTTTTACCAAAGGCAGTGAAAGTATCTAGAATTTTGAATTGAATAAAACAATTTAAAACAAGTAGTGCTTGTACGTCAGTGTGATTAGGTCCACGACCAATCAAGACAGAGATCGACGGGTAGTTTCGTTCACGTCCGCCAGAGCTAATATAGTAACAAAAAAGAGTCAAAATTACAAAACAAACATACATTTGATATCGTTCTAACCTGACCCGACAGCAAATAGCAACACGAGAAAGATGTCCGCAGTCGTTGCAAAGAGACCTGCTCAACCAAGCACCCTCGATATGATCGTCAAGGCGATAACAACCAGGCATGAAGCTAGAGGTTCATCCGTAGCCGGCATTAAGTCAACCCTACAAGCAATGGAGTTTGACACAAAGAAGAAGAACACCCTCATCAACTCGGCACTCAAGAGAGGAGTAGCAACCGGTGTGTTGAAGCAAGTCAAAGGCGTCGGCGCAACGGGAACTTTCAAGATCGACACCAATTCAGCGAAGGCAGCCGAAAAGGCCAAGGCGCAGAAGGAGAAAGAAAGGGCAAAGACAGCTGCCAAGAAACAGAAAGAAAAGGAGCAGAAAGCCGCAGTACGAGAGAAAGCTAAGGCCAAGAAGGCTGCTGCTAAGTCAAAGAAACCCTCACCGAAAGCTAAGAAAACGACCAAGCCAAAGAAGAAAACCACCAAGACACCCACCAAGAAAGCCGTAGTCAAGAAAGCCGTAGTCAAGAAAGCCGTGAAACCGAAGAAAACAGTTAAGCCCAAGACGTCCGCCACCAAACCTAAGAAGACAACTAAGAAGTAGCCAGTATCAGACGTGTCTCAAAACCAACGGCTCTTTTAAGGGCCATCCAAATCACTAAAAGGGCTACTCTCGCTACTCCTCAAACATGCATTTGTCTTTGTCTACTTTATTTCATTATCAAATTCCCCCCCCCCCCACCCCCCGCCCCTCTCCACCCGAACACCACCACAACACTTGTTCTCAGTCAATAAAATGACGGAGACCGGCAATTCAAACAGATTTCATGTTCAAAATGCAAAAGCCGAAAGGGCATCCCGTAAATAATCAATTTCGAGAATATGGAAGTATCCCTTCCTTCCATCGTCTCTCACTCCCAGACGCAAACTAATGAAACAATCAAAAACTTAAAATCCGCTGCCAAACACACTTGCGGACACCCGCACGAAGTTGTTAACCGTGCATATAGATATAAGGATATTTGTGCTATGTATGGGCTATTAAAACGATTGTCCATAACAATTTGGAAAAGGAAAATCTAACAAACCTGATCTTCGAAAATTACGCAACTACTTTTAACTGCAATATGAGTCACTGCGGCGAGCTGGTCCCAATTTTGTCGGAGACACTTGCACGACGATAGGGTCGGTGCGATAAATGCGAGGGCAATTCCTAATCGAGTCAGGTCAATATTCAGAAAATCAGTGGTGATCAAGTGATGGGCATCCGTCGAAAAGGTTAACCGTATGGAAAAGTCCACAAAAGAAGCTAGCAGGGTGACTTTTTGTACATGTTTTCCAGTTATCATCATTCCTCTGGATGCTTGCATGTTAAACCTTTCTAAATAAACTACCGATGGTGCAAAACTCGGGAGGATTACATGTGATTACGGCATCTAAGCAATTCGTTGCAGGTATCGTATGGTAGGTACGTAGCCCAAATTCATATAGTATGCAGTAAGCCATATGTCTGCAGTCGTTCCATTGCACACAAAATACATCGCAGAAAGAAAGTTTAACGGATGGTTGAACTTCTCCTTAGTCTGATCGCTTATGATGGTGACACCTTGAATTAACTCTTGATGCAATTTTCATTTCAATTCATTACACTTAAGTGTCTGAAACTGCCAGACAATATATAGACGTGTATGTATTAGTTGCGAATGAAAACTTTTGACTTCTATTCTTGTCCGAAAATAGAGCACGACAAGCTTCGAATCGGTACTTTGAAAACTATCACACGATTGTTTAGATTGAGCTCCTTTCGCCTATTCTGGTTTAGTTTTACCAAAGGCAGTGAAAGTATCTAGAATTTTGAATTGAATAAAACAATTTAAAACAAGTAGTGCTTGTACGTCAGTGTGATTAGGTCCACGACCAATCAAGACAGAGATCGACGGGTAGTTTCGTTCACGTCCGCCAGAGCTAATATAGTAACAAAAAAGAGTCAAAATTACAAAACAAACATACATTTGATATCGTTCTAACCTGACCCGACAGCAAATAGCAACACGAGAAAGATGTCCGCAGTCGTTGCAAAGAGACCTGCTCAACCAAGCACCCTCGATATGATCGTCAAGGCGATAACAACCAGGCATGAAGCTAGAGGTTCATCCGTAGCCGGCATTAAGTCAACCCTACAAGCAATGGAGTTTGACACAAAGAAGAAGAACACCCTCATCAACTCGGCACTCAAGAGAGGAGTAGCAACCGGTGTGTTGAAGCAAGTCAAAGGCGTCGGCGCAACGGGAACTTTCAAGATCGACACCAATTCAGCGAAGGCAGCCGAAAAGGCCAAGGCGCAGAAGGAGAAAGAAAGGGCAAAGACAGCTGCCAAGAAACAGAAAGAAAAGGAGCAGAAAGCCGCAGTACGAGAGAAAGCTAAGGCCAAGAAGGCTGCTGCTAAGTCAAAGAAACCCTCACCGAAAGCTAAGAAAACGACCAAGCCAAAGAAGAAAACCACCAAGACACCCACCAAGAAAGCCGTAGTCAAGAAAGCCGTAGTC